>NC_085858.1:33773516-33838516 GCF_034702125.1 Engraulis encrasicolus | reverse complement strand
TCTCTCTGTCTCCAAATGAGTTGTTACCATTGAGAGTATATAGAATTAGAGAATATATATACAGTACTCTCAATGGGTGTTACAGTAAGTGTTCTCTCTCTCTGTATCCTAATGTGTTGTTACAGTAGGTGTTCCCTATTTCTCTATATCCTACTGTGTTGTGTTGTGTTGTGTTGTGTTGTGTGTTCTCTCTCTCTGTATCCTAATGTGTTGTGTTGTGTTGTGTGTTCTCTCTCTCTCTGTATCCTAATGTGTTGTGTTGTGTTGTGTTGTGTGTTCTCTCTTTCTGTATCCTAATATGTCGTGTTGTGTTGTGTGTTCTCTCTCTCTCTCTCTGTATCCTAATGTGTTGTGTTGTGTTGTGTTGTGTTGTGTTGTGTGCTCTCTCTCTGTCTGTATCCTAATGTGTTGTGTTGTGTTGTGTTGTGTGTTCCCTCTCTCTGTATCCTAATGTGTTGTGTTGTGTTGTGTTGTGTGTTCTCTCTCTCTCTCTGTATCCTAATGTGTTGTGTTGTGTTGTGTTGTGTTGTGTTGTGTGCTCTCTCTCTGTCTGTATCCTAATGTGTTGTGTTGTGTTGTGTGTTCTCTCTCTCTGTATCCTAATGTGTTGTGTTGTGTGTTCTCTCGCTCTGTATCCTAATGTGTTGTGTTGTGTGTTCTCTCTCTCTGTATCCTAATGTGTTGTGTTGTGTGTTCTCTCGCTCTGTATCCTAATGAGTTGTGTTGTGTGTTGTGTGTTTCCTCCTGACAGGCGTTCTTTGAGACGGCGAGCCTTATGAGCCAGGTGTCCCACAGTCACCTGGTGTTCGTTCACGGCATCTCTGTCAAGGGATCTGAGAGTGAGTCTTGTTATCCCTTCACTGCTTGCTTCCTCTTATGAGGCCACCACAACACACATGTACATGCACACGTATGCACGTACGCACGCACACACGTTAATACACACGCACGCATGCAGGCACGCAGGTGTGCGCACACACATGTACACATGCACACACATACACACACACACACACACACACACACACACACCCCTGTCACAGACGTGCACCTGTTCATGACAATGTCCTCTTTTTATTGGGACATTAAATTAAGCTCATCCGTTCCCTGGACCACCCTAGGTTACACATGATTATGCCAATCTTGTATTTTCCTTTCAACATAAACAGAAAGCTTTTCCCCTCCAAACACTAAAATAGGCCTGTTAAGGTGAGCGTACTTGTTTTTATTTCAACCACAGTAGTTTCCAACCACAGGGCAGTCATGGGTAAGCGGTTAGAGTGTCAGACTTGTAGCCCTAAGGTTGCCGGTTGTCCCCTTCGCCCCCACCACATACACAGACAAGCACCTGTTTCTGACAATATCCTCTTTCCCCTTGGCCATTAGGGAAAGCTCTTTGGCCCCTAACACTAATATGACTATGCCAATGTCCTCTTTTTTTTAGTCCTGTGCTAGCAACTTCATAAGACATTGTCAGCCAGAAACAGTTTTGCTTCTTGAAAGGAAGGAAGGAAGGAAGGAAGGAAGGAAGGAAGGAAGGAAGGAAGGAAGCTGTGTGTTAGAGCAGTGTTTCCCAACCTTTTTTGTCCTGCGTACCCCCTAAGCCATTTAGTCATATGATGAGTACCCCCTCACCCTCACACATGCTCTATTCCTCTATCCCAATGTGACTACACTCAATATATTTGCTATAATTACATTTTTCCACGTACCCCCTGAGGTGTGCTCGCGTACCCCTAGTGGTACACGTACCCCTGGTTGGGAAACACTGTGTTAGAGCATTTGACTGTTACACCCGATTTTTAGTTGTAAGTCTTTATGCCTTCTTTTTGTGGAGTTAGAAACTGGAATGTCAACATGACCTCTCCCGCAGTTCAATTTGTGGTCACTAGGGGCATCTAGATTTGTACGCTAGCAAGGGTGAAGAATCTTTTAAAAAGTCCTGGTTCCGGTTCATGTTCAGGGTGACCGCCAGAATTGAATCACTTGTTCCTTAGGTCATTTCCAACAACTCCACCAAGTGTCATCCAAATCCGTTCTTAAGTTTTTGAGTTATCCTGGTGACAAACAAACAGACAGACAAACAGACAGACAAACCAACACGACCGAAAACATTACCTCCTTGGCGGGGGTAATCACACCTGTTTGTACATAGGTGTATACTAAGAAGCTGCTTTAGGAGTAAAGCTCACAGGACTCCAGGATCTTCTATTAGATGACTTACCTCTTAACTTAACTTGTTTTACTCCTCAACCAGCTTCTTACAGTGTGATCACACCGCCGGCGTTGAACGCGTGGAAAGATGCGGAAGTAATTGACTTTGTATGGGAGAGCAGGCGGCAGAAGCTTTAAAAGCAGCAGAAGCGTTTCTAGAGGCGAGGGCGTCAAAAGCGTCAAAAGCCGAGGGCGTCAAAAGATGAACTTCATATAATGTAATGAGCTCGGCGCCAGCAGCTGTCAGCGAATAGAATGTTCACATTTTTCTAAACACCAGCTTCAGTTGTTCGAGATTCCTGGTCGAACGCTTCAGGTTGAATCTTTTGCCGTGTTCAACGCCTCTGACCTGTGCTTTCCAGGCAGGAGTCAGCAGCGTTCTAGCTCTTTCAACGCCGACGGTGTGATCGCAGCATTAGTATAGGCCTCATGTGTCCTCTTCTTATGAAACCATAAACATAAAGCTTTTCCACAACAGTTATTTCAGTGGTCAGTGTCTTGTAATCCACAGCTTAATGAATGGTTAAACCCTCCACGTTCTGTGCATGCTGCTTCTGTAGATATAATGGTGGAGGAGTTTGTGGAGTTTGGTCCCTTGGATATCTTCCTGCGGAAAGAAAGAGGACGCCTCACTCCCCAGTGGAAATTTACTGTGGCCAAACAGCTAGCCAGCGCACTCAGTTACCTGGTGAGTCTCCGACTGCACGCACGCAGGCACGCACGCACGCACGCACGCACGCACGCACGCACGCACGCACGCACGCACGCACGCACGCACGCACGCACGCACGCACGCACGCACACACAAATACTCTCTGTCTCTCTCTCTCTCTCTCTCTCTCTCTCTCTCTCTCTCTCTCTCTCTCTCTCTCACACACACACACACACTTGCACACAGGTGTGTGCACGCACGCACGCACAACGACTGACAGACTAGCAGAGCCTCCTACCACACACACGCACACACACACACACACACACACACACACTGACAGACTTTATACATACACAAACAGAAATGGTTTATCTTACACGGTTAAACATGGCACATTCATTTTGCATGATGTCAACAGAAATGTCAAGTTTTTGTTCACAAAAATCCTTTCTCTGTATGTGTGGCGGGTATGTGCACTTCTGCTTGTGGGAATTTTCAAACTCTTTGTGTGTGTGTGTGTGTGTGTGTGTGTGTGTCTGTGTGTTTGTGTGTGTGTGTGTGTGTGTGTGTGTGTGTGTGTGTGTGTGTGTGTGTGTGTGTGTGTGTGTGTGTGTGTGTGTGTGTGTGTGTGTGTGTGTGTGTGTGTCTGTGTGTGTTTGTCTGTGTCTCTGTGTCTCTGTCTCTGTCTCTGTCTCTGTGTGTGTGCTTGATGGTGTATGCATACTCATCATGCTTGTAGGAATCCAAGCGTTTGGTGCATGGAAACGTGTGTGCTAAGAATATCCTGGTGGTCAGACCGGGGCTGGAGGAGGGCACCTCTCCCTTCATCAAGCTGAGTGACCCTGGCATCTCTCTCACAGCGCTGTCATCTCAAGGTAAACCCCAAGGTCCTCAGCTGAAGACACAGACACAGACACAGGGTTGTCCAAGCAGACTGAGCAGACTTCATGACGCATTGACTTCAGTTGTCAGGCATTGTCATTGGATGACTCAGCGACTATTTGAAAGAAGAGATTTTTTTTTGTATTTGTTTTTGGGCTTTTTAGCCTTTATCGACAGTCGAAAATGTTGACAGGAACTGAGTGGGGGAGGGAGAGGTGGGGAAGGATTGGGAAATGTCCTTGGGTTTTCTTCAACAAAATACTGTGCTATGAAATCATCCCTTTTGAACGTTCCTGTATTTGTATTGTAACAATGTACAAAGACTGCTGTTGAAAAGTCCCACATAGCAAAGTTCAGTCTGGCGCAGAGCACATTCCACTTGCATTCCTTTATCAGCGCAAATGAATTATGGCCCATTAGTGCGCCATTTCTGGTAGTCAGTGTGTGACCTGAAGGAGGCCATTTTAGCCGAAACTTCGTCACAATGTTACATTCAAAGCTACAGCTCATGAGCATGCGGCACTTTTGTCTTCATTTTATAGCAGCCAGTAGCCACTATGTACGTAAATTACATGTATGTAGCATGTTATTCATTGCAAAATGTGGGACAATTGTAAGACAGCATGCCTGGGCCAGATGCATCTTGCTGTCTGAAAGCTGATATAACAGCTAAGGCCCATCACCAATTCTTAAAAGCTCATGCTGTGTTTCAATCAGATGTGTTTTTGTCACATTTGATAATGGAACAGGAAGTCAGATAGCGGCCACTTCCTGCTGGTAGCGTTACTTCCTTCTGAGTGTCGCAATGACATTTAGCCTGAGGTTTCAGCTTTTTTTTTTTTTAATGCTCTTCGTTCTTCACTCCTTCACTTCTGTTCTATTCTGTTCTTTTTTTCTTTTCTTTCTTTCCTGTTGTTGTGGTGGTGTGTAGAGCGTGTGGAGCGTATCCCGTGGATCGCCCCTGAGTGTGTCCCCGCGGGGGCCTCTCTGGGGCCTGCGGCTGACCAATGGAGCTTTGGCACCACCCTGCTGGAGATATGCAACAACGGAGACCTGCCCATGAGCGCCAGCTCGCCCAACGAGGCATGTACTCCATACACAAAAGATACAGTCATAGGGGGAAAAAGTGTGTACATCCTTTTAAATTTCTTACATTTCTGTCAAAATTGGTCATAAAGCCTGGCCTGATCTTCCTGGAAATCATAAGAAGGAACTAACAGTGTCTGATTTAAATAATTCCACCCAAACATTCACATGTTTTCATATTTTTTATTGACCATAAGGGAACACCATAAGAGAGAATGTAAGTAATGTAACAACCTTGGGTAAGCTAATGATAGAAGTTCAAACAAACAAGACTATTGCAAAATTTGAGGGATTTCAAAGTAAATCGCTTAGGCATTGCATGTAGCTGCCCTGTCCAGTGGAAAATGCACACCAATTAAGAATGATGTCTTGATGGTGAGGCATTGTCTGATGTACACAATGCCTCGCTCAAAACATTTCTCTGAAAACCAAATTCAAGAGTTTTTTTGTGATTTTTTACACATCTCTAGAAGGTTACAAAACCATTTCCAAAAGTCTTGATGTTCACAGATGCATGGTTAGAGAAAGCAGTGGGGTTGGACTTGACGGTTGAGATATATCACCACACACCAGACTCGAACATGGGCCCTCATGGGGTTCCTGTCTCTTCTACTACTGTTTATTGACACGTGACGTGTTGGGGGAACCTGCAGTATTGTCCCTAAGCTTGAGAGGAAGAAATGAAATGGCAAAGGACCGCCTATTTATGAGAACAACAACGATATACATATGTATTTTCAGAAGCTCTATTCACCTCACAAGATGAACACATACAGTTCATGTTTCCTCATTTGATAGCAACCTCACTCTGAAAAGACGAGAACATACGGTACATTTTATGTAATTATGAATTAGAGTTGTGGAGTATCTATTTACATCAGATACTGTATAATATATGTGAATATGGACAAAGAAAGTGTTTAAACTTATTGTATATTTATTTTCTATTCGGCTTACTTTGTCATTTTGATCCCTGCTCTGTTTTATTAGAGCATTCTCATTTAATTTGTTCAATGCAACTGACAGACACCCAGCCAGGCTGGCTGGCATAGTCTTTGCCCAAAGAGTCATGGGTTGCTCTTCACAAGCAAGTGACAAATGGAAACCCCATTTGGTTTCTCACATTCACCCACCCCAGCTCATCTCAAACCAATTCTCATCAATGCTCATGTTTTTTCCCCTCTCTTTAACCCCCACTTATCCCTCTGTCAAAAGCTCTGTATTTGTCCTCTTTTTGGCCAATTTCAGCCCTCCCTCCTTTGTAAATGTTTAGTATGTTTAGTTTTAATTTCAGTTTGGAGTCAGTCGACATTTCAATCTTCTGTGTTAATGCCCCTTACCTAGGTTTTTGACATCAAAGTGGCCTACTCTTTGACTTTGACATTGAAATAGAAATGGTAAATGGACTGCATTTATATAGGGCCTTTCCACTCCTCAAAACGCTTTACATTGTATGCCTCAAATTAACCCATTCACACTCAAATTTACACATTCACATTGACACACTGGTAGCAGTGGCTGCCAAGCAGAGTACCACCCTGCCAGCAGGAACAACTTGGGGTTAAGTACCTTGCTCAAGGACACTCCAATGGGGTCAAGCAGAGTGGTGCTCGAACCTGCAACCTTCTAGTTGCCAAACGGCTCCTCTACCACCTGAGACACCACAGCCCCCCCAGTGTTTCTACGAGACGAAAAGTCACCTGGTTCAGCTGTCTCAAAACCAATGTTTTTCTCTCTGATCCCCGCTTCTCTATTTTTCATCTTTTTTTGTCTCCCTCTCTCCCCCCTCCTAAAAAACAGAAAGAGCGTTTCTACGAGACACAGAGTCGGCTGGCCGAGCCATCGTCTCAGGAGCTGGCGAGCTTCATCAGCAAGTGCCTGACCTACAACCCGGCGGAGAGGCCGTCTTTCCGCGCCATACTGCGGGAGCTCACCGAGCTGCAGCTCAAGAGTGGGTTCATGTCCACCACTTCCTCTCCTCGTTTCTTCCTTTTGTCTCGTTTCATTTTTAAACATTTTTTTTTTACTCGTTTTCTCTTCTTTGTATGCCACAGAGTCTCACCACAACATGGCGATGTTTTTTTTTCTTTTTCACTTTTTGTACTTGATCTGTGCAAACAAGACTTTATCAGTGACTGGCTTGTAGCTATGATTTTTCTTTGAAAAAATATTTCAATGCATGTTTTGAAGCAGTTTTTAGTGCTGATTTTGATATAATGACATGTTTTTTTGTTTTTGTTGTGTATGACCAGATCCTGACATTTCATCCAGGTGTGAGTCGAGCCAAGACACAGACCCAAGTGTTTTCCTCAAGCGTTACCTGAAGAAAATGAGAGACCTGGGAGAGGTCAGTTTGAGCCAGTATTGCACACATCCAATTATCAGTGTCCATTAAAAGATACTTAGTCATCCCTTTTGCCGTAAGATTCTCATCAGACACATCTATCACCTGATCAGTTTTGGTTTTGTCCTCAAACAATTTCTGTCATCAGCCACAGTCTATTTGAAAAAACTTTTAAAAACAGCGAAATGGTCAGTGTGCAGGAGTTTTTTTCAAATAGTCTGCTGAGCGACCCATGGGCAATCTCCGACGCACCTGCCAGCTGAGGTGTGTGAAAAAATCCAAGTTTAACGTATAAGCCACAGTCTGACACCTTTGGGATACAAGTCTGACGCGCTAACCGCTTACCCATGACTGCCCCCATCATAAGCCACAGTCTGACACAGCCTGTTCCAGGGTTCCCAGCTTAGTTATTGGACTGCAGGAGTACATGGCAATGCTTTCACCTCATAATATAGTCCTCCAAACAAATATATTGATCCATTTCTTTTGTGGTGTTATTCAGACTCATCATTTGGATGATGTGCGCACATCACAAACAAACAGTTGTTGAACGCACAAAAGGAAAAAAGAAAACATAAATCTCTGCCCACCACAGAAGCTCCTTTTGTGTGATTGTGACCTTGCAGGTTGAAGCTTGTCGGTTTTTCACAAAATGAATCACCACAAGGGAGCTTCTGCAGAGTGTGGAGATTTATTTTTCCATTACCGGTAATTATTCAAAGTCCTCATTTGCGTGGCCGTAACTACAATTGAGGACACAGAGGTCATGTCCTCAGTATTTTTTTTCCAGTAATGTAAAATTTATCTGTGATCAAAATCGATATCTGATCAACAATGATACATTCAGTCAGTATACGCCACCCCCATTTATCCTCAAGGCAGTGATTAATGAAAACAAACTTAAGAGTTTGACTTAAGTGTTGGAAGCATTCTACGGTAAATGTACAATATGCATTACAGCGCGCAGTATTTTGACCTCGGCATTTCAAAATGTCTGGTTACAGCCCTGCTTATTTGTAATGCTCCCAAATTTGGGGGTGCTTTTGAGTGGGTGATGGGATTCCAATGTTTTTGTTATTAACGGAGCTTCTCTACGATCCCTGTTTTTTTTCTCTCTTCACCTGAAGGGCCACTTTGGCAAGGTGATGCTGTACGTGTATGACCCGGCTAACGACGGCACAGGGGAGTTCGTGGCGGTCAAGGCCTTGAAGCAGGACGGAGGCGGCCATCTGCACGAGAGCTGGATGAAGGAAATCAAGATCCTCAAGTCCCTCTACCACGAGAACATCGTCAAGTACAAGGGCTGCTGCTCCGAACTGGGTGAGAGTTGAACACCAGAGCGCATTCTCTTGCTGCAGGCGGTGTTGCCAGATGTGTTTGATCAAATCCCGCCCAAAAGGTTGGCAAAAAACCCACCAAAATGCTCTAAATTCCACCCAATTTCAACAAATTGCATTGATTTCTATGGGCCCAAAACTGCAGGGAAAAAAACGCCATAGCCCATTTTTCCCGTTCTTACCCGCAGTTCGTAACCGCCCAATCTGGCAACACTGGCTGCAGGCTTTTCATCGGGATATTGTTTCCCTATCGCTATGGTTACTGAGAGCACGACAATTGTATTAGGAGAAAGGGAAGTGCCACCACAGAGACTTTGATAGGCTTTCAAAGCTGAGCTTTTGTGCATTGTTTATGCAACCCCCCACCACCTCCGCTCCCAAATGTCATCATTATTACTGTAAATGAAACGTCACGTTAAAAAGAGAAGTGTATAAACAAAGGGCTTACAGCCCTCATGATAAAATGTAAACAGAGGAGAGATTTAGCAAAGCCATCCTTCTCAAACTCAACTGTGCCCCCTGCTGGTCTCTATTAGTAGCGTAGCCTTACATAACTGTGCCTTTGTACTTCTCAGCACTTCATGTGACAGTGACGTTTGTGGATCAGGCTGACCTGCTGTCCTGTTTGGTGTAGCGCTGCACCCCCTTTGAAATCCAACAGCTTACAACATTCTCCTGAATCATTCCATGTCTTATTGTCTGTCTAAAAAAACACAAAGAAGCCCCATTTTTAATCTGCCCTGTGCTCTCTAACCTTAGCTGTTATTGTTGCAGAGTAACTTGTGCAGTGCTTATGGTTGGCATGGTGCCATATGAGAAGGAGCTGCCTGCCTGACTCCTCTGGACAATTGATGCCATTGGCTCTTATCCAGATGCCCAAAGGGGAGCGGTGAAAACAGACATTACTAAAAGGCCTTGATAGCCATTGGTCAAACTGTTGACACAGCGTCACTGACCTCCTTTCATAGGAAATAATCATCAAATCCAGAGATAAGACTAAACCTGGTAGACAGTGCCAAGACCAAGGGGATACAAGATCTTTATAGCCTGAAATAGACGTGTGTACTGGGTGGGTTTTAGGTTATCTTGGTGTTGAAATGATGCCCAAGAGTGTGTGTGTGTGTGTGTGTGTGTGTGTGTGTGTGTGTGTGTGTGTGTGTGTGTGTGTGTGTGTGTGTGTGTGTGTGTGTGTGTGTGTGTGTGTGTGTGTGTGTGTGTGTGTGTGTGTGTGAAAGCTATGGTTGTTTTCGCTGGCCATCAGACAGTGTCAGTTGAAACTGAAGCGCAGAAAATGAATGCCAATTTCACAAACCACTTGTACATTTTGGATGCTGTTGTAAACCATTCAATGATCCAAGAGAACGGTGCTTGTCTGGTAGCCTAACCCCGAAGTGAGCAAAGAGAAACGGAGAATCTCTGTACTGAGTAGCAATTTCTTTGCTCTGTTAGAAGGAGTGTGCATGCAAATTGTACTGTGAAATGTGTTCTATTGAAATGTGAACCGTAGTGTGATGAAGCGGTCTGCACACTGTGTATTAACTCCAAAAATACTTTATTTCATTTTAACATACGGTAACGTTTCGATCCAACAGAGGGGTCTTCCTCAGGCTGAGTTAATACACAGTGTGCAGACCGCTTCATCACACTACCTACTACCCTTTGTCTGGCACCTGGACAACTACTTGTGGATGTGCGCACCCTACTTCTAAACACTATTGAAATGTGAACCAACAATATTATTACAGTGTTCCTATGTGAAACAAAATGTTGGTCTTCAAAAAACATTTTCCCCCTGAACCCGTTAAAGGTGGGGTTGTCTTATATTCAAGATTGTGTTATATTTGGGCAAATGCAGTAAGCCAAAGAGGTGTGGCCCAGAAAAAAGTCCATACAGTGTAACATGGACATCAACAACCTGCTGCTGAAACGTCAAGAGTCCTACTACAGCGTCTGCTTGGAGAAGAAGAAAGAAATGTGCTCCAAAATGTTTGCGAACCTGAGGATGCCATCCAGTGACTGAAAGTACTTACTGTAATATGTTAAATAGACACAGAAGTTAACACAGCTGGCTTGTTTTGTGTGGCGCAGGTGGGCAGGTGGTGCAGCTGATCATGGAGTTCTTGCCCCAGGGCAGCCTGAGAGAGTACCTGCCCAAGCACCGGGTGGGCATGGCGCAAAGCCTGCTCTTCGCCCAGCAGATATGCCAGGTGAGGCCTCGGCCATTGCTCAAATGGCTAAGGCACTGACTCTTTTAAAGAATATCTATATTTTTTAATGGCTTTTTTGCCTTTATTTTTAACAGGACAGTGGCGGAGAGACAGGAAATGAGTGGGGAGAGAGAGACGGGGAAGGATTGGCAAATGACCCGGGTCTCGAACCCGGGTCACCGGCATAGTAAACCAATGCCCTACTGTTAGGCCACGGCAGGGCCTAAGACACTGACTCTTACACCGCACACCAGATTCAATTCCGATCCGAGGTCTTTTCCCGATCCTCCCCCATCTCTCTCTCCCAGTCGTTTCCTGTGGGACTCTCCAACTGTCCTATCTGAATAAAGACAGGTCCTCATTGACTTCATTTCAATATTTACACACGAATAAATTGCTTATGTAAGACGATGCTGGATGTTATATAACCTGCCACTAGATAATGCCTTTATTTTCTTTAGGCTAAATTAAATTTCTGTTCCTTCTCTCTCTCTCTCTCTCTCTCTCTCTCGTTCTGTCTTGCTCTCATTCTCCTTTGCACTCCCTTCCTGCCAATCGTTTTTATCTTCTCTCCACAGCAAGTTGTTCTGATCCATGGAGTATGTTAACCTTTAAGAGTGTATTGTCACACCGGTGTGACGGGTATGATCGGGCAGTGAAAGTTCTATAGAATTCTGGACGGCATACAATACAATTTGGAATTTTGGAATCTTGCATTGTTATAGAACACATTATTTTTATAGAACCCACACTCTTAATCCCCCATCTCTTGTCCTGTCCCTCCTGCAGGGGATGGATTACCTGCACTCCAAGCGCTACATCCACAGAGACCTGGCCGCCCGCAACGTGCTGGTGGAGAACGAAGGCCTGGTGAAGATTGGAGACTTCGGACTGACAAAGTACATTCCGGAAGGCGACGTCTACTACCGTGTCCGTGAGGACGGCGACAGTCCGGTGTTTTGGTACGTTCTTGTCTCGTACAGCGTGTAAGCTGTCAAGGGCAACCTGGGTTTCAAAAGCCACAAGCCAGTGCATCCTATTTTAAATGACCTGGTTTTACCTGTCCAAATTAGGTCTGCTCAATATATCGAAAATATATCGCTATCGCAATATCACGACTTGCAATACACGTACCACAAAAGCAAATCTGGTGAAAAGGTTAAAAAAATGGTATTAAAAAGGTTGACATTTAAGTTGATATTGTATATTAGCCATGTTTTTTTCCTATGTAGAATAATGTTGGAAATAAAACATTGCTCTCAGTTGTTTTATACCTGATAAAGTGTAGAATGTCAGGTAGAGAGGGAAAAATATATATATACATGAAGAGTTCAGATGCAAAACCCCCTAAGTGCCATTTCAGAAAATAATCTTAATTCATTTTTATTTAATACAAAGCTATCAAAATTGCATATTTTTTATTTTATTTATGTAATATAACTATTTATATGTATTATAAAGTACATGAATGTAAACCAACCAACAACAGGGTTCTCAAAAAATATAGAAGTGCAGGTCTTCAGAAATGGAGTTAGGGGGTTTTGCATCTGAACTCTTCACATATACATATATATTAAATTTTGCGAGTAGTATTGATATCGCGGTATACAGTCATGTTATCGTGTATCGCATAGTTTTCTAATATTTTGCAACCCTAGTCCAAATATTCCAAGATGTGTCCCAGCTATGTGAATATGTGGTCCTAAATCCAGGTTGCCCATCACTGCAAATAAGGTCACATTCACATACAGGGTGTCCAGACGTCCGTCTTTAGGCCAAACCGTCTGTCTTTTCAATGCCTTGTCCGGCTTCCGGCACAGCATCAACGCCTAATTGATTAAAATGCATGAAATTGCATCTAAGAAATACAAAAGACCCCCTACAAAAATATGTCCTCTTTTTTGCTGTCATGGAGATGGTCCCCCTATTCACATACTGTGAATGTTTAACTACATCTTTATTCAATAAAAAATTAAAGCATGTCATGTTTGTGCAGTATTAGTCACAGCGGAATGTGTGTATCTATTGTGACTTAGAGGAAGATCAGAACACACAGTATGCCCAGTTCATACAGAAATCCAAGTAATTCCAAAGGGTTCATACCTGTATACTTTTTCTAACCACTGTATAATGCCAATATTTATATGCCTGCCTGTGTTTATATGTTTTCTGTGACAATTTAAAACAAACAACTGTCAACATGCTTGTGTATTTTGTAATTGTGCAGGTATGCTATTGAGTGCCTGAAAGAGAGCAAGTTCTCCTTCTCCTCTGACGTCTGGTCCTTTGGAGTGACGCTCTATGAGATCCTCACCAACTGTGACAGTCGGCAAAGCCCACCATCGGTATGTCATCCCCTCACCATTGCACTGACTTATGTGTAGTGTTTTTTTTTTTGGTTGTGTTGCTTACACCCAGTTGAACGTGAGGATTGTGCACATCCCAGGAAAAGGTGCAGGACAAAGGCCGACTGTAGTTTCGGAGTGAGATGTCTACTCTGCACACTTAAAAATCCTTTTTGTGTTCTTTTATTATTTCATGGCTGGATTACGTTTCGACTTCAACAGTCTTCATCAGATTTTCTACCTCTATTAGCCAACGTGTTGCTCGCGGGCGCCAGGTAGCCCTCCAGGAGCCCTCCTGAATCTGATGAAGACTGTTGAAGTAGAAACGTAATCCAGCCATGAAATAATAAAATAAAACAAAAAAGATTGAAGTGTGTGGATCTCTCACTTCGAAACGACAGTCAGCCTTTTTCCTGCACCTTTTCTTGGGATGTGCACAATCTTCACCTTCAACTCAGCTGTGTAACAGCCCAACAGCAAACACTGTTGTATTTGTAGCCAAGGCTTATTTCCAATGGCAATTAATGCTTCTAAAATGATACATAACATGTTATCTTACAAATCAGCCTATGCACTCATTCAATCCAATCATTTTTGCATTATGAGATACTTAAATGGTGTTATATCTACTCTTCAACTGTTTTCTGCAGAAATTCTTTGACATGATGGGGAACACACAGGGCCAGATGACCGTGATGAAGCTCATCAGCCTCCTGGAGAGACACTCACGACTACCCGCCCCCAAGGACTGCTCCCCGGAGGTATACTAAACCACACACACACTCACACACACTCACACACACACACACACACACACACACACACACACACACACACACACACACACACA
The DNA here is from genome assembly GCF_034702125.1 of Engraulis encrasicolus. Lineage (NCBI taxonomy): Eukaryota > Metazoa > Chordata > Actinopteri > Clupeiformes > Engraulidae > Engraulis > Engraulis encrasicolus. Next base: position 33,824,596 of record NC_085858.1, on the reverse strand, counting down.
CACACACACACACACACACACACACACACACTGGGGCATCATTTCAACACAGAGGTAACCTAAAACCCACCCAGTACACACTTCTATTTCAGGCTATAAAGATCTTGTATCCCCTTGGTCTTGGCACTGTCTACCAGGTTTAGTCTTATCTCTGGATTTGATTATTATTTCCTATGATAGGAGGTCAGTGACCCTGTGTCAACAGTTTGACCAATGGCAATCAAGGCCTTTTAATGTCACACACACTTAACCGCTCTTCCCGCATAAGCAGTAACCCCTCTCTCCTTCTTACCATAGGTGTACAGCCTGATGAGGCAGTGCTGGAGCATCAAGCCAGACGATCGGCCGTCTTTCCAAGAGCTCATCGGGTCCATGCAGAACATACGAGAGGCCTACAAGCAACCCACGCTGGCCCCTATCCTGCCCCCGATCTAGGGTGACCATCTCTGCGTCAGTAAAAAGGCGGACATATTTTTGGACGGGGGGTGTGGCGGTTCGCCCCCAAGAAAATGTGCGTTTCGTAGATGCAATTTCATGCATTTTAATCAACCAGGTGTCCGGCATAATGCTGTGCCGGACGCCGGACAAGGCACTGAAAAGACGGATGGTCCGTCCTAAAGACGAGCGTCTGGCCACCCTACCCTGATCAACAGCTGAAAGATCCACATGTGCACTATCAAACCTTTGAGGGAAATTACATGGACAATACTTGGAGATACATACATGGACTGGACAATACTTACACATATTTATATCAAATAGTCTTACAAGCACCGGCCTACTCTGTGGTGCTGGCCCAGATCACACAGAGAGATCCACATGTGCGCTGTCAAAGCCTTTGCCTTTACACAGACAATGGGCCTTCTAACGTGACATCAAGAACCTTCAAAACAGGTGAAGCTGCATCCGGCTCCGGTATGTCCGTGATTGGCATACATACACATACTGGATATTATTCAGACACCACTTTTTCTGTATAAAAGCCTCAAACCGACAGTTGTTTATGACTTTATGATTATCTTGCTTTGCCTCCAACTTGTCAGACATCACTGTGAAAAGGGTTAATCCCCCAACCGGAGCACAAAGCGTATCCTCCTGTGAATGTGCCGATTCCTGGTTGAGAGAGTGAAACACCCCTGTCACAGTTTCATTCCAACACAGATGACTTCACTGAACAGCTGGCCTACCTATGTGTTACGTTCGTTATGTAAGAAAAGGCAAAAGAAAATCTAAAGTGTTGAGCTGGTCTACCTGCCTTGAGTACCCAATATGATCTGCTGATTGGAGAGCTGGTTGGATCTAAGTCGTGGCAGGGTTTTGGTTTTCATTTGTGAACCTGGGATTGACACAGCTGCTTTTGTGATGTTGACCTTTGACCTTGCAAAAAAAGGAACCTGACTCTGGCCAGATGAATGTATTTCTGACTTGCTCCACTCATACTGTAGGTCTACATCTCTCTGCGTACTGTATGAGATGTATTTCAGAAGCTGGGGCCTCATCCAACTGTGTGTGTGTGTGTGTGTGTGTGTGTGTGTGTGTGTGTGTGTGTGTGTGTGTGTGTGTGTGTGTGTGTGTCTCTGTTCCCATCCTTTAAAGAATGAATATGTAGTAGATTCGCCAACACGGTTGACATTGATGCGAGCCGCCACTGTTGTCTGAAAGAACCAATTGCTTCTCTGCCGCATCACATCAATGAATGTTTTCTGCTTTTTGGTCCGTTTATTTTTTCTGGCAAGTACTTCCCATTGGCCAAGTACTTCCCATTGGCCACATGTATATTCATCTGGCGAGACTCAGGCAAGAGTCTCGACTTGCCCTAAACTGAGAAGCTGCTAATGCACTACCAAAAACCTAGCCGTCGTCGTCATCGTCGTCGTCATCATCATCATCATCATCATCATCATCATCATCATCATCATCATCATCACCACCATCATCATCATCATCTTCTTCTTCTTCTTCTTATTCTTATTCTTATTCTTATTCTTATTCTTATTCTTATTCTGGTCCTACAAGTTCACTTTTCATTGACTCTCCTTCCGGCACTTTAGGCTGCACTGCAGTGCACTTGTGCTGCTCCATTTTGGTTGTAGTGTGTGTGTTTGTGTGTGTGAGAGAGAGAGAGAGAGAGAGAGAGAGAGAGAGAGAGAGAGAGAGAGAGAGAGAGAGAGAGAGAGAGAGAGAGAGAGAGAGAGAGAGAGAGAGAGATCTGCAGCTTTGTGCACTGTTTCACTTAGCATCATTCAGAATGTGAATTGTTTACTTGGCTTAGCTTGGCTTGGCCTCTTACTGGACAGTAAATATAATGTGTGGCATTTATAATATGACTTTTTGTGAGCATGGTGATTATTATCCGCTTTCATTATAGCAACATTGTGTTTCTCTACCCTATCAAGAATTCTAACTACAAGGATTGTTAATAGCCTGCATACATGTGTAGGCCTATATTTATGTGCATGGGTAGGTTGAAAGCTGTGCAAATGCTGTCTTCTTGTTGTATTGTTGATTAAAAGCCAATTATGTTCACTTTTTGAGTGTCAACAAAAGACTAGGATTTGGGGGAATAGGTGGTAAATGTTTATCAATAGGTCTACTTGTGTGGCCTTTGCCTTTTTGCTATGTTGGTAACTGGGAGAATGGTTTCATCATTTGTCTTTGATTGTATTTGTTATTTTTTTGTATTTTAACGCTGTATTTCTATGTAATAAACCTCACTGCAAAACCTACCCGACTTTATGCATTTCCTATCTCAAGATACTGACATATCGGTGCAATCGACTGAAATACTGAAGTCAGCACAGCGTGGAAACCACTGACGTGTATAGTATAACTGGACTGCGGAGTTCGATAGAACTCCATTCAACGGTTTTGAAGCAACCGCGGCTGATTTACTTCCGCCCCAAAAATGCGGAAATATAATAATCACCCTGACAACGTTGAGCTACATTGCTGATAGGTCGACATCACCGGCCAATCCACAAACAGACACTTCAAGACATGTCCCGCCCCTCCCACCCGAATATGACATGGCGTCCCCAGCAGAAATATTGAACCCACTTTTCAGCTGTGGAACTGGTCGACACAGAAACCCTTGATTGTCATAAAAACACCAACACAAGTTCAAATGGAACTGGTGATCGGTAAGTATGGCAAATATACCATGCTATTAATAAAATGATACTTTGGGATGAAACCTTGAAGAGCTTGTTATGATGACCATAATAATTTTAGCTTAGCATCTAACGTGAGCCAGCCGAGTGGCGTAAGACCTAGCTTACTATAAGTTACTTCACCACGTTGTAATGTAGCCGCAATTAAAGATAAATGGGAAGTTAGGCTACAAACTTAGCTACAAACAGATGTGTCTTTGGGGTCGGCGTACCGTTTGGCAAAACATAATCCATGTCAGCAATACTCAGTATCAACATTGCATTTGTATGAGAGCTCAGAATGCTCCATTTTTCATGTTGTACATCTGCGTAAAATATTGTTTGGTTTGTGTCTGCCACACCAAGTTAATCCTCTACGGACATTTGTAAATAACTTTGAATGTTTGGGCATCAAATGACATGCAAAACCTTTCCGTTTGACAGACAAACCATGGACGCTGAAGAAAGGCTCCTCGACGCCAAGCTGTCATCCGGAAGATTGAAGATGAAGATTGCCGTGTCGAGCAGTCATCATGACCATTTTTTTTGCTGATCCCCCCAGTTTTTGAAAAGATTCAGAATACAAAGCTTCTCTTTCTTAGATCACTCTTAGAAGTAGACGGTATGGTAAACAAACCAAAGTTAACACCTTTCAGTTAGTAAAACATAGCTGGCCTGGCCTACAGTAGGCTATGACTAACCATCTGGGTGTTTTGTATGCTTGACATCAAGATTAAAATGAAATATTCACCCTTATGTTCTGCTTTTTAAACTTGCAAATCATGGAGTGGGCATTCTTCCCCAAGCTTGTAAGAAATGCATTACTTCAATCACACAGTGTCTCCCAACTTCTTTTTTGTCTCATGTACCCCCTAAGCATTTTTGTCATACCATGAGTACCCCCTCCCTCATGCTCTAGTCTACTGTATATCTTCCTCTATCCCAGTGGTTCCCAACCTTTTTCTTCAGGGACCCATATTTTTACATTGTAAGCTTGGTGACCCAATCGTGTCAGCGCCCACGCGAGAGGGAGTCCCAGGCGAGAGGGAGTCCTGCGGAAACTCATTAGAAAATTGTATTCCTCAATTTGTCTTCAGTCAAATATAGAATGACTGTTTAATGTGTCGCTTACATTTTGTTGCCTCTATGCATATATCAGTTTAAAAGCTTTTTTGTCATATATTCAACATGGGCTATATGGTATTAAAACGAAACCCCTTAAAATCAAGAGGGCTTCGCGACCCACTGTGGATCTTTGGCGACCCATAAGTTGGGTCCTGACCCATAGGTTAGGAACCACTGCTCTATCCCAATATGATTATGCTCCATACATTTCTTTTTATTGATACCTGCCAATGCATGTACCACCTGCATTGTGTTGTAACAATAGTGTGGTTAACCAATATAACAAATTAAACAAAATGTGCGGGCTGCTGTATATAAGCATTTATTAACTGTGTTTCATAATTGCAATGGCTTTTGAAGCTGGTTCTGCACATCGGATCCTCTGTGGTGGTAGGATGCAGGCAGCAGCGTACTGTGCACATCTTCAGCTGTAACGATAAATACAAATCTATTTTAAAAAAATAATTAATGTAACATGAACATAATTGAAGCATATCACTGGTATATATAGAGTAACTATAACATTTCAGTGTAGTAAAAAAGGTCTACATTTGTTTAAAAAGGAAAAACCCATGAACATCCTTCTCAAAAAAGTTTTGGGTGCAGGACTAACAAAGTCAAATGACAACTGAAAATTAAGTCTGCTCACCAAGCTCCTGTTTTACTTATTTAATGTGATGAGCTTGAAGTGCAGACTTCATTTTCAGTTTTCAAATGTTTTTATTGTCCCATTAAATCTGCAGAAATATGGGGGTGTAGACTCACTTGTGTATACACAATACACTATAGATGTAAAACAAGACGTTGTCCAAGTCCTTGGTCATGTGATACCTGCTGCAGTGTACTCCACGTCTTCAGACCGCTCCGCTGTAAAATAAAATAATGGCATATGAAGTGTGATGAGAATACGTCACTGTTTGGTACACCAACAACTTAACATACTTATGTCGTTTACATTATTTACCTCAACATTAAGTAGCTGAACTTGTATTAGTGTCAGGTTCATGGGAAGAAACACAATAGATAAGGAGATGGGCTGCTCGTGTTTCAAAGCATGCTACCTAATCAGTGAAAATCATGGGGTGGGTAGTTTCATGGTGTGGGCATGCATATCTGTCAATAGAATTTGGTACCCTTGTAATTATTGAAGATAGTCGCTACTGACAAACGCTGAGAGTTTACTACGCTTGATCTATACTTTTATCCAGCAAATTACTTTTTGTCCCTTCAAATTGGGAGGCACATGTAAAAATAAGTGAAGAGTCGCTTTGGATGCAAGCATTGGCTGAGTGTAGTGTAATGTTACATACCGGGTACTATATAGTATCATAGATGGCAGCAGGCTGGTCAGGTCCTCAGTTGTGCACTGGCAACAGTGGCTGGTCCTTGTCAGGTGTGTTTATGGGGCCTCTTCTCAGGTCAGAGAGTCAAATCCTTAATGATGTTGACTATGGTGAGACCTGCTGGCGTGTACTGTACATTTTCAGACATCTGTAAAGAAAATGATGACAAACGAAGGTGATGAGAACAACATATATTTCATTACTATGTTATTACTAATATATAAACACATGCAGAGTAAGCAGATGATGGTGTTAGCCTTACATTGGAAGGTCTCTGGTCTTAAGTCAAGCGTATACTTTAGGGATTTGAAACTTAGGCCTACCTGACAGTGAGTCCTGGCTGTGTTTTCCAGGTGAAGTGTGGTTTGTTGTTTTGCCTACAGAATGAAACCATGTCACATGAGGATGGGGAAAGGATGTTTACTACACAATGCACTCGTCAGTAGGCCTGCAATCGTCAACATTACTGACAGTTTGCATTACACTATGCACTCGTCACTCAGTACAGTCAACATTAATGACGCAATTTGCATACTGAAAACGAACGTACCAATGACCATCATTTCATCACCAACTAGCAATTTGGCAACACAGAAACAAACAATATTTGACAGTTTTTCACGGAGGAACACAGCTAGACTAGGTTGCTTTTCCGATGTGGCTGGCCAGCATAGTGCCAGAATGGTAGTGAAATGTTTACAGCATCGTGAATGAATATGTAAGGATTTGGCTACGGTACGGAAGGAGGGAATCCATACACCTGATGCACGCCAAACAGACACATTTTGCTTTCAAAAGCAAAGGCATTCAGATTACAATTAAGTTACTTGACAAACCGACAGATCATCAAACACTGAAAGATCAGCATGCTGCCTTTGGCTAATAACAAGCTAGCATTGTCGTACGTGTTTGTTAAACAAAGCTCAGTCATTTTGGTCAATCAGCCACGTATACAAGCTTTTATTTTACTTACCAAAACCGCAGAGGTCCTTACAGAATACGGAGAAGTACATCCAAAAGTACAACAAAGCATATTTGTGGGGAAAGTGTACCAAAATTAAATAATCCATCGCAGTGATGAAGCTGTTGAAAGCAGAGCTGGTTGAAAGTAATGCAGCAGGGAGAGAGGGGGCTTCCCCTGGAGACGCCGCGAGACTCGCCCTTCTCCTTGACAACGGCCTGCCTGTCAATCAAAACAATAATTCTAAAGAATGGCAACTGCCAATCAACCCAAATAGCCATGCTCATTGGTCATTTAAACTATTTTAATAGCTTTCTTAAATAAAGGGTCAGCCCGAAAAAAATATCTGGGTTGTTTAGGAGGGAGGGGAGACTACCGTTTTAACGAAACAGGGCCGACTCGGCAAGAATTGCCTAGGAACTACATGGCTTCAAGTCCACCATAGAGATACATGGAAAAAGGCGCTCTACTTCCTTCTTCCGCCCCAAAATCGTCCCATGTCCCGCCCCCAGCCGTTGCTTCACAACGCATCGAACATCCGCAGTCTAGTTATAATAGAAGTCTGTGGTGGAAACAATCAGATGTTTAAATGTAACATGTGATTGGAAGTACCCGCCCCTTACGGTGTAAAAAAAACTGCATCATTCTCTCGTCCAATGAGAGCCCGAGTTCAACCCATGTGTGTATTGTTTAAACTGCTCTGAACTGCCAGTGCTTGTTCGAGCAAAAACTTTCCCAGCACAAGCGATGGCGGCCGCAGTGTCCGTTAGCGCAGCTGCCAGAGACGAGAAACCCTATGCTGGGCCTAATTGTGGTTCCCGTCCACTAACGTTATATGAAAATTACGGTGAAATTGTACAACAGGAGCAATGGGGTTTGGGAGAACGAAGCGACCCAGATGCCGAAAGCACGGATGAAAATGCATCCACGAGTAGTGAGTCCCAAAGAAGAGCTGACGATGAGTTGCCTGTTTTGAGCCCAGAGGAGATTGAATGCCGATTAGAGAGAACTCGAAGAGAGTTTTACAATCGGCGGAAAATAATTATAAAAAATCTCCCAAACGACATAACTAATCAGGTAACTGTTTACATCTTCTCCATATCTAGAGTCTGATAAATCAAACATATGGACGGGTTGTTAGCGATGGGTAAAGCTAGTTTTCGACCGCTCTAACTGGCCATACGGCATGGTAAAGTATGGCCGCCCTTCTGTTAGTCATCCAGATTACAAAAACATCCATATTTCGATGACTTTCCGTGTCCCTGTCTGTGGGTATTTGGTCAGGTAGTGTGCTTATCCTACGATGGAAGCATTAGGCTATGGTTTGCTGTTTAAGGTAGCGTGGTGGTCTGGGGGAAATGCTTCAAACTGTATTCCCACAACTTCCTAACTCTCTGCATGTCTTTTTTCATACTTTTAGTGAACCAAGTAAACATTACTGCTTTAGTTTAGTAACCAGTGGCCACTTCTCTGTGGCTTAGCTGTAGGGTTTTGATTATTGCAGAGATGCGATGTGAGTGAGGTGAGGTCCTGCCCTTGGCGTGCTATGTGTCGTCAAATGGCCAGCCCTACAAATCAGTACGTTTGAATTGGTCAACGTGCTAACCTGCCCAGCTAGCACTTAATTTACTGAGCTGTATTATTTACACAGTTTAACATGGTCCTAGCGGCCATCGCATACAAAAAATAAGACTATGTCTGACAATCAGACTATCGTATGTCGGATCTTTCAGCAGGGAAAGGTCTTGCCATCTCTGGTTTTCAAAACTCACTGACTCATTAACTTGTATAGAGCCCAGGAAAGCTAGTATGCTAGTAGGTTGCTGTCTAGCTAAAAGCCTCAACTAGTCAGTTGCTAACCACCTGGGCGTGAGGCTAGTTGGCTTGCTCTTTCATTCTCCGGCCTTTCTGGTGTCATACTCTGAACTAGGCGAGTTTAGTAAACACAATGGCTCTAAATTATCATTTTCAAACACCAACCAAAATGGCCAGTAGATGTTTATCTTACTCGTCAAACACACACACTCACTAATGGGTCAAAGTGACTAGTATACGTTAGTCTTTGACTTTTCTACCAGCCAAACCGATTTTCACCAGCATTTGGCAGGTTGAATGTGGATGGTGTTAATGTAGAGCTCTGGTCATCACTAAGTCGAAAATTTGTGAAGTAACTCGTGACAGTTCCTCAAGTGCTAAATAACTTTGGCCATCAATTGTATTGTCACAGCTTTACATTTAAAGGGGAGTAGGTAGTTAGTGTTGTTCCTGACAAATATACAGGATTGATATTTAATGATCCATGTGACCCCAGGGTTGCAAATGAATTAAGTTCTCTGCTGTAGTTAGCCTGCTTTTTGGAGAGTGGATTGTCACTGTTGTGTTGGAGAATTGTCGGATATATTTGTAGAATCACTGGAATAACATTTTAGTATGAGCTCCTCAGGTTCAGATGATGCGCAATTGCTTAAACTCACTACATGACACATGTGGTGGATTACATTACTTGCTCAATAGTTTGGTACAGCGCACAGTAGTGTCGCTGTGGGTGTATGTTCTTTTTTTTGTTCAGCTCTCCAAAGCCAGCCACTGAATGAAATTATGTAGGAATATGCGTGACCCGTGGCGAAGCGCAGTGCGTGCACATGGCATTGTTTGTCCACGCGCACGTTGGGAGTTCCAGATGACGGCGAAGCTACGAGGGCCACAAAAGGTTGAAGGCGCAGGAACAAAACCCTGCTCATTCAACCGAGTACAAATGAACGTTCTGGAATGGGTCGCACACGGGTGGAGCTGTTATAACGAAGATGCCTTTGTGACCTTTGACCATTTTTTTGGAAAGTGATCTGTAAATGGGTATACATGTGTCTCAACGAACACCATTGAGTTTAGTGTTTGTTTTGCCATAACAATGTAGTACCACAATGGTTTGTCTCACCAAATATTAAAATGTGCTCCAATTTGTGTTTTTGTTTTTGCAGGAGGTGCACGAACTGCTGAGCAATTATGACCTGAAGTACTGCTTTGTTGATAAATACAAGGGGACCGGTATGTGTTTCCTGGTCATGGTTATTGTAATGTTGGTATTGATGGCACATCTGATATGCTTTGATTCATAGCTGCATTACCGCCACAGGTTTTTTTTTCAACCGTTTACTTTTGTTTTTAATTATTTCAGGTTGGCAGCGTGATATACTTTTGTTAAATAATGTTCTATATCTCCAGACAAAACATCATCAAGTCTCTTGATTAAGGAGAGGAAATTACATTTCAAGTGACTCGGTCTGCAGTCATGTTTTAATTTATGTGGTAATTGTACAAATTCCCCATGCTGATTGTTAACCATATCTACTTGAATATGTAGAAAGAATTGACTAAACATCTGAGCTAAAGGCGATTTTAAGTGGGTACATTGTGACCAATGAAGTTCTCCATTTTGCATAGTATATACATAACTTTCCGTTCACCAAAAAGATGGTAAATTAACTCATTGCCAATTAATGAATGACTTGTATAACCCTCCTCTCGCCTGCGGGTCATCACAACCAGTTTTCAACTTTGACTGTGTTGAACCCCTTATGTTTAGTCTCTTGCATCAAGGCTTCTTGACTGTCAGCCGCCTCTATCTTAACAAAATGAAGCAGAACCATTTATTTTTTTTGTCTAAATTCTGTAGTAAAAAAAAACACGAGTAGCTTATAGAACAATCATCATACAGCCAAAACTGAAATAAGAAATGAACTGCTAGGTAAAACAGATAAACAGCTTCTCTACCAATCATTTGAGCTCTTGGTGCAGCATGACATCATGAGAATGGGCATAAAAGCCCACGAGTTTGGACTTATCCGTGTCATTTTGACTTTTGTGCGTCATTTCGGATCAATTTAGTCTAGATTAAATTGTGACGCTGATTGATTTAACTTGAAAATCTCTCTTTAAACATCTCTCAAACTTTGACATCTGGACAAGTGGCCTACCTTGTCCTCGCCACTTGGTTTCTGTTTGAGCAAATCACCACCATTTCATGCTTCTACTTGACGTATCACTATAATGTGAACTATCAAAATTTCACACAAGCCTATCTGAGATGTTAGTACAAATTATGCTAAAGTTGCAGTGCGTCCCTCTTAACGTTTTTGTCATCTTGTCATTTTAAAATCATTCATCTTCGCTCGTGCAGTGACTGTGTGCAGCTTTGGTTGGTGCACTGGTTGGCTTGTGAAATTTTCCTGTGGTCTTTTTAACTTGTTACCTTAGTTTTTCCGTTTGTTTAGTTTTGACAGCTCAGCTATTTTGTAGCCAGGCCGCGCCCTCCTAGTGACGCAACACCTTAGGGCGTTGCAACTAGTCAGGTCAAGAGCAATGCAACCTACTTTCTGAGTTCCCGCAAATACGGGAACTCCTTTCACTTTGCCGGGAAGCAAACAACCATAAGCAAACCAAGGGAGATGGGTCAACCGTGCCGTTTGGGAAATGTGAATTGTTGTGCTCTTGGTCAGACCAAGTCTGGAAGAGATTTGAGCGTCGATGATAAATCAGGCTAGCTATGTTGTGGTGTTGGCTCATCTTCCATATGCTATTGGATGGAAGTTTGTAGTTGAAGATGAGTGAGTAAATGTTTGTGTTTGTTTGTTTTGCAGCGTTCGTCACGCTGCTGAACGGGGAGCAGGCCCAGCATGCCATCAGCCAGTTCCACCAGTTCACGCTGCGGGAGAGGGAGATCTCCGTGCAGCTGCAGCCCACCGACGCCCTGCTGTGCATCGCCAACCTGCCCACAGCCTACAGGTACTGTGTGTGTGGTGTTTGTTTATTTTTCGGTATTTTTTTCCCCCTTTATTTGGATGAAACAGTCTGATTGGAAATGGGGGGGTGGCTTCAGAAGGGAGTCGAATCCAGGGCCCCGGGTATATGGTACGGCACCTTAGCAGAATGAGCCAAGGCACTCCGTGCTGCTTCCAGGGCTGATAGTATTCAGGCTCCATGCCTGATTTCAGGCTTGACAGAGTTTGCAATTAAAACACAAAACAAAAAAAACATTGATAATAATTAGCCATTAAGTTATTCTTATCTCAGAAAGTGTTACAGGTTCAGGGTTTTCTTCTACTATCAGGCTTGAATAATGGTCATACACAGGCTATTAAATGTTTGAATAATGTGTCAAAATAGGCCTACGGTGCGTCGCTATGCAGTATCTTGTCGTTGTCTTCAGAGCAGGGTGAAAAAGTTCAGGATCAGGATTTTTTTTCAACATCACCCCTGTGCTTCTTAAAAAAAATGTTTACTTATTTTTCCTTAAGTTGTATGGTCAGAAACTGGTTTGCTTTCAGGAGGGTTTACTTTGCATGCAACACATGTCTTAGTGTCTGTCTAATTATCATGATGGTCGTGATATGATGATGGTATTTGGAAGGATTCCTGAAATGTAGGCTTATGGATATTTTTTTTCTCATGATTCCAGCCAGCAGCAGTTTGAGGAGCTGGTGCGGCCGTTCGGCAACCTGGAGCGCTGCTTCCTGGTGCACAGCGCCTCCACTGGCCACTCCAAGGGCTACGGCTTCGTGGAGTACATGAAGAAGGACTCGGCGGCGCGCGCTAAGTCGGAGCTGCTGGGCAAGCAGCTGGGCTCGCGCATGCTGTACGTGCACTGGACCGAGGTGGGCTCGCTCACCTTCCCCATGCTGCACTCGCGCTGCCTCTGCATCGACCGCCTGCCCCCCGGCCTCCTGAGCGCCCCCGACCTGCTGGCCGCCCTCTCCAACACCCACGCGCCCCTCTTCTGCCAGGTACGCTATGGTAGCCGGGTAGTCGGGCAGTCAGGCCAGGGAGCCTGGGAGTAGTGGGTGGCTAGCTAGATGGATGGATGATTGGTGTTTTTTGGGGAAGCCTTTAGGCTAGTGGTGTGGGAGGTGGATTGTTTGGGCAATGGTGAGTCTCATTGGCCCATGATTCAGGAGAGACAGGATGCAGAATGAGTCAAAACGCCCTAAAGGAGGTTTGGCACTCACGCTTGAGTTAATTTAGGCAAGTTTTTATAATGCTTTTTTTCCCCTCTCCATCCATTTGGCCTCTGTGTGACCCTGGTTTGTGGTAGTGCTCTGGATGTGTTTCACAGCACTGGTTACAGCTGCCTGCTTTACTCACTGGCATCTTGCATGTGCAGTACATTCTGTGTATGTATACATTCTGTTGTATGTATTTATACACAACCATTAAGTGTTTTTTTGAAGCCCTTTTGCTTTGAATGATTTGAGGCTTTTGAATGTGAATTTTAAGGTTTCGAATGTGAATTTTCAGTAGCATGCCATCCTTCATTGTGTGAGGGTTGAATGCTTGTCCGTTATTTTGCATCCTTATGAGCCAGCCAGTGCCTGATTCTTAGTCTAATTGAAAAGCCTTATGGGCACCGGGCATGTCTGATTGGACGACATGTAAAGGACTGAAAACATGGCGCAAGCTGGAGTTGGTAATGGCATTCATGTGCTGACCTTCAGCAGCTGTTGAAGGATGTCAGAATATGTAGAGAGCTGTCTAAAATGTGGCTCTTGTGTTGTATATTTATTTATTATTTTCCTATTGCAAGGCTAATGACGCTGGGCTGTGCTAAGGGTGGATGGCTTTGGCTGCCTCAGTCAGATGGCTCCTTTTGTAATTGGGCTCTGATGGCTCTCTGCCTGCGTGATTAAAGGGGATGCTGGCTAAATGTGACTAATGAGCTCCGACTCTGCTTTTTTCCCCCCTTTTTTTGATTGCTCTTCTGAACTCATTCCAGCCAGCCTGGCCATTCTTTAGTAAAATAGATGCAAATTTGGCTCTCCCCAAGCACTCACCTTTGACCTGCTTCCACTTTATCTCTCTCTCTCTCTCTCTCTCTCTCTCTCTCTCTCTCTCTCTCTCTCTCTCTCTCTCTCTCTCTCTCTCTCTCTCTCTCTCTCTCTCTCCCTTATTTCCTTTTCATCTTCCTCTGCGTTTCCCCCGTTACGCCATTGAGTGAGTGTTTCTGTAGCGATGAGGTCTGTTGGTTTCTATGACGATGAGCACCTGACTCTCCCAGGTGCCGTCTGTGGGTTGGCTGGCCTCTGGCCCTGCCGGCCTTTCTGGAATGAGAGGGGGCAGCTCGCCTCGCACTCCGACTTTTTTTTTTTCGCTCTCTCGCTCTGTGCGTTTGTTTTCAAATGTTACCCACACACCTGCTGTAGAAAGTGGGTCATATTCAGTAGAGGCAGTGGCAGTGTTGGGCTTTGTGCTGTGTGGTAGCCCCCTCTGTCTTTGTGTGTGTGTGTGTGTGTGTCATGTGAGACCACGCACACACACACACACACACACACACACATGCACATGCGTACGTACACAGGTGGAAGGTCATGAAAGCACAATTGGCAGTCTCTGAAAAGAGGAGATGGAGAGCTAAAGGGGGTGGTGTGAGCCGCTCGCAGGCGCTTGCCTTTGAAATGGGGAGGATTTATCTCTGTCACATGTACAGACACATCTGCTCTTGAGTAACTAGCCGGTGGCAGTGAGGCTGCCTTTGAAAGCAAAGCAGAGCAGGCAGCACAAAGGCATCCATATAGTACAGTCTGTGTGATGCCTGTTCAGGTTTTTTTTTCCCTATTTATTTTATATTCCAGGGAATCGGCTGATGTCGTGTGAAAGTTTCTCCCCCAAAGCGCACAGCTCTGACGTATGTCCTCAAACTGACATTGTATTGCCTCGCTCAGTCAGGATTGAGTGCTGACACAGCCGTTTTGAGACGTACGAGTGCCGACTTTAGTCATGCATCAGTGCCTTGTTGCTGTGCTGTGCTGTGGGGTTTGGGGGGTGGGTGGATGGAGTAGTTGATATGGGGTATTGCACAGCGTAATCTGATTAGCACGCTGCTGTGCTAATTCACTCATTAATTTGCCTTTATCGCTCTTTCTCTCCATTTCCTCTGATATCTCTGGCTCGCTCTCTTTCTCTCTCTCTTTCTCTCTCTCTTTCTCTCTCTTGCTCTTTCTGTGTGTCTCTCTTTCTCTCTCTCTCTCGCTCTTTCTGTGTCTCTGGCTCTCTGTCTCTCTCTCTCTCTCTCTCTCTCTCTCTCTGGCTCTCTCTCTGGCTCTCTCTCTCTGTCTCGCTCTCTCTCTCTCTCTGGCTCTGTCTCGCTCTGGCTCTCTCTGTATGTCTCTGTCTGTCTGTCTGTCTGTCTGTCTGTCTGTCTGTAGCTTGCCCAGGGCCAAGATGGAAGTTTCCGGCGCTTCGCGGTTCTGGAGTTCTCTACGCCGGAGATGGCGGAGGAGGCTCAGAGGGTGGCTGATGGCCGGACGATTGCTGGCACGCACATCCGCGTCTCCTTCTGCGCCCCTGGACCACCGGGCAGGAGCATGCTAGCAGCCCTGATAGCTGCACAAACCATGGTACGCCTCCAAACCCACACCACATGACCGTACAGTAGCACCAATTGATTTGTCTACGATGTCTTTACTGCAACATGCAAGGTCCAGGCAATCTCCACTAACCCCCTCCCCCCACACACTTGCGGGTGTAAATCACAGCTTCCATGGCTATACGATTCAATATCGATATCTTATTATTCGATGCAATGCACAACGATACGATACAATTCGATGCGACTTTTTTTTCACTTATTTTTACACTTCTATTATGTTATGGAGCTAGGGCATTGGGCAGTGGTCAGCGAGTCGGTTATTTTCAGTATTTCAGAATGCCCCACAATGCGATTCGATTCAATCATCCGATTTATATTGCGATCTATATCGATACATTTCAACACACACACACGCACACACGCACACTTGGAGCCTCATGGAAGTTGCACAAAAAACAAGTGGCTCCTGCTATACATGTATCTGGTACCACTGGTCAGTTTCCACATTGGAGGTCTGTCTTCTTCCCCAGCCCCAGATGCAGGTTAGGGCCACATGGATATTTCTTTTGACCTTTATCAGATTCTTGGATTGATGAGTTTAGATGGATTCTACTTAAAGGATAAAGTGAATGTGTCAGGAGTGTTTTGATTCTCTTGTCGCGTTGTTGACCCATCTCTGCCCCCACTTTCCTCAGCAGTACTACCCCGAGCACTCGTGGAAATTACACGTACGCAATTTTTCTTTAATGGCACAGGCGAAGTGGTATTAAGGCATTAACTTTGAGAGATGATGTAGCTTAGTGCTGCGAGTGTAGGATGATAATTTTCTTCAAAGGCTATGGCTTTTTTTCTAAGGCGCTCGTGAATCTGCAGGGATGAAATGTCTAGCTGTTGAAGACTTTGGCCCATGCTGTAGGTGGATTGTGTTGGCACAAAGCAAGAATGTCACGCTTACGGAATGCAAATCAGGAAAAACTTTATTGAAAAGGAAAGAAAAAAACCAAAAGAACCGAAAATGGTATAAGACGTGCACGCCTCCTTTACTTGTTGTACCTTTTTGTGTAGGTGCAGAGTTTTGGTGCCATGTGGGTGATTCCTGCATTGTATTTCTCAGCATTAGTCTTTTAATGGTGTGTCTACAAGCCCCCCCCCCACTTGATTCTTATTTGATTAAACTCGTTACTTGTGTAATATTTAGTTTAGCCTGGAGGGCTGGTGAGAAAATGAGACCCCGTAATTCAATTCCATTGAAATCGGCTTTAATAAAAGGAGTTCCGTTTTACTTTTTCATCATTACCACGGTAATCCTAATTTCATATGTTCATAATGCAATAATAGTTTTCAACTGTGGGTGATGTTTAAAAATGGCCAGAGAAATTGGTTGAGTCTTGTACCCTAAGCTTGTGCTAGGGAGATTTTTTTTTTATTATTATTATTTTTTTCTCCATCTGGCCAAAACTGTGATTTCCCCAGAACTAAATATCACTGGAGTGTCTGGACTCATCAGCCATGGTGCAATAAACTTTAATGTGATCGGGGCAATGAGTTTGCTCGTTTTTGTAGTTCTCGTGGCGCACATGTGAACGCATTTTTGCTGCATGGCATCTACTTGCGCAAGGGCAAGCATTTTGATGACAAAGATTTGATGAGATTTGGAAGACTGGCATTGTCAACATTTCACTACTAATGGAAATGCAGCACAGCCATCATTTCAGGGCGCCAGCTAATGTGACAGGAAGTCCCAGTAGTTTAGTGTAGTTAAAATAAATAAAGTTAATTTCCTTTAGGATCAATACATTTATGCAACTCTACTCAGCTACTCAAAAAAATGAAAATAAAATTGCACTAGTTGAGCTCTGTCTGTCTGGTCAGGGACTTCTGAAGCTGGCACCACGCACGCATGCACATGCACTAGTGTGTTTCATAAAACGAGTCCCAAGCGGGTCATACAGTAAACCCAACCGTGTGCACACAGCATGTGTAGTGTTTGCGGCTGTGCACTGTTGGGGTTGGTGCGTGTCTAATTGCATATAATCGTTCTTTGCATTAATGCGTGCACTGTTGGTCTGTGTGGTCTCTGGCTCTGTGTGTGTCTAAATGTATGTAATCACTCTGAGCTCTAATGCTGTGTGCGTGCGTGTGTGCCCATATGTAATGGTTCTGTGCTCTAATATGTGTGTCTGTCCAAATGCATGTAATGGCTGGCTGCTCTAATGCGTGCGCTGGGTTGGTTTGTTGGTCCCCAGGCGCTGAACCGAGGCAAGGGCCTTCTGCCGGAGCCCACGGCCATGCAGATCCTCACAGGCCTCAGCAACCCAGCCACCCTCAAGATGCTGCTCAACCCCCTCACACAGGGACGCAAGCAGGGTGAGACACACACACACGCGCGCGCATGCGCACACGCACACTCTGAAAATGACAAACATACTGTACCCCCACTACAAATACGGACGCTGCTCAAATGACAAACGGACACACAGACCACAAATGCACAGGGGGCACTGAGATATCTATACACACTGCCTACACTATTCCACTGCTTGAGACACAGACGCACACATCCACACTGCATTGAGAACCACTATACACACACACACACACACACACACACACACACACACACACACACACACACACACACGCATATCCTACACTACTCCACTGCTTGGGACACACACACACACACACTATAGCACAGTTGTTAGTCATCAGCTCCTGGGTTGGACACACAATTAGCATGCCTGTCTGAAGCAGTCAGAGGAGATGGCTCAGTCTCTCTGGCTTGCAGTCTTCTTGCACACATGCATATATGCACACACAATGTCACTGCAGGGCAGAGAGGCTAACCGAGGGAGCCAAGAGACACAGGATGACCTCGGCTGCTATTGCATGCTGTTCCCTATCCTGTTACACGCTGTTTCTTTCTTTCTAAAGTTTTCCCCTTTTTTCCACCAACATCTACGTTTTGATAATTCAGTTTGTTCATCCAAGTTTGTTCATCCTTTGTCTGTCTCTCTCTCTCTCTCTTTCTCCCCCCCAGGTCTGTTGGGTGCAGCTCCCCCTGCCATGCCCCTGCTGGCTAACCCGGCCCTCTCCGCTGCCCTCCTGCAGATGCTGCTGCAGAACCAGGCTCAGGTCCAACAGCAGGTACCGCTGCCCTCCCTCCTCTCCTTTCCCTCCCCCACCCACTGCCTCCACATCTACCTCCCTGTGGCCCTCTAGCCGCAACCCAGGGCTACCAGCTAAAATGGCCAGTAGATGCTAATCTTACTAGCCAAGCACAAACTCACTAATGGGTCCTAGTGGCTAGTAAGTTGGTCTTTTCTACCAGCCAAACTGAAATTTTACCAGCATTTGACCGGTTGGCTGGTTTTAATTTGGAACCCTGCCGCTGCCACAACACCCTCCTTTGCTCACCTCACCCCTCCACTCTCCATGCTCCATTCACCTGCTTTTCTTTTCCCCCATTACTCATCTCTCCCTCCTCTGCTTCCCTCCCTCTCCTTTTTTTTTACCTCTGTCAGCAAGCATTTCTCGGAAACCCTCTCCTCTGGACACAGGTCCTACACAGTAAAGACAGCCGTCTTCTACATTGTGTGAGTGATCCGTTTGTGTGAGTGTGATGTGAGCGCTGTGTGTGTGGCTTTGGTAGTTCTAGAGTTATTTTTTTATTATTTTGCTCTGAAGTGGCCTTTCCCTCCTGCGTTGAGTCAGACTGCAAAGTGCATAGGCATGTAGCAGCCCGGTGGTAAGTTGGTTTATGTGCTGTTTTTTTGTTCATGCAATAGGAAAGGTAAGTGCACTGGACCATGTGCGTTAGTCACATTGCCACATGACTTCACAATCACTCTCTCCCTCTCCCCCTCTTTCTTTCTTTCTCTCTCTCTCTCTCTCTCTCTCGTTCTCTCTCTCTATCTATCTCTCTCTCTCTATCTATCTCTCTATCTCTATCTCCAGGCTGGGCTGCTTGGCGAGAACCCCTTGGCCACTCACGCTGCTCTCCAGCAGAGCCTCAACATGCTGGGCGAACTACCTCAAAGTAAGTCCCCAATCACCACCTCTCGGCATTCTGGGATAGCCTCTCTGGAGTGGTGTCTGGGCTAGTCTGTTTCCATCCGCCTTGCTCTATATTGCCTAGACGGACGCTCAGTAAAGCCATTGATCTGTCTGAGCGGTGTGCTTGTTGCCTGTATGTGGGTCTCTGTGGTCTTAATTATACTGGGTGGCTGAAAAGGTTATTCCCAAGCCCAGAGCTCTCTGCTCTTCCGTCCTCTAGGAGTGAGTGTGTGTGTGAGGGAGATCTTTACCACCTGCCAATGGCCACATTGCTACTTTTAGCACCTTTTTTTTTTACCACTATATGACTGAGCAAGTCTTACAGGCAGTTTGCACCTGAGGGACCCCATCAATTTATCTTTTAGCCATTTTTGTTTTCCCCCTCCCGTACAGTTTTTAGCTTTGTCTGGAGTTGTGTAAAACCAGTGATTGATTTTCACCTGGTGGTTCTTTTGGGAGTAGTGCTGTTTTCCCCAACCCCAGACTGCCAGAGGAGATGACTAATACTGGCTGTTGGCTATTGGCTGTGTCTTGTTCACATTGTAAAGAGGATGGCTACATTAGTTAATGTGTTTAACCTTTATTTTACCATTCATTCAAGACCATTGCAAATCATTAAATGAAATGCATTGGCATGAGTCACGTTTTCCTCCTCCCTATTAAAGTATGTCCAGCAATGCAATGCTTCCCTTTAGCTGCCCTATGACCCAGAATACATAATTGTGTGGGTCAGAAGCAATCGTCATCACAGGGCAGACCCAGACATGTTCATGTATTAAGCAGAAGCTGTCTTCGACACTCATAGCTTTGCAGATGGTTAATACTTCTCTAGATGTCAGAATTGCTTAATTGTATGCACTATTACAATAATCTGATCGCTCATAGTTTGAATTGAGTTCATAGTGGGAGAAGGCTTTACCCAGATTTTATTCTTTCTAAAGTGTTGACCATGCAATAAAAAGTCTTGCATTGTGAATGTCTCTGAACCATTAGTAGTGGTTGTCTCATGCTTGTATTGTATGTGCCCTCTCTCTCTGCATCTAGGCAATCTGGTTCCAGGTCTGACTCTTCCCACGGAGTCCCTGGGCCCCATCAAGCCCCCCTCCATGGGCCGCCCCCTGGCCCGGGAGCAGGAGTCCCCCACCCCGCCCTGCAGCTTCCCCTCCACGCCCTCCCCTGCTCTCCAGGGCCTTCCCATGACCCTCCTGGGGGGCATGCTGGGGGCCGAGGCACCCGCCGTGCCAGGGGTAAGCCACGTCACTTTGTGCCTAGCACACTGTTAGCAGAGAGAGATTCCATTGGCCCATTGTTTCCGGGTTCTACAATTGCAAGGGGGGGGGGGGGGGGGGGATCCCCCTTTAGGCAGACCTAAGGACTGTTCTATTCAATGCTAGGAGTATTATGACATGCCCCTTTAGGCAGACCGGAACCTGGTCATGTTAGGTGCCCATAGCAACCTATTACATTGGCATATCTCTATACTTAAAGAATCTCTTCTGTTAGTGCAGTATATTAAAATACAATTACCTTATTGGTATTGAAGGGGTAAGGGTTGCCTTCACGGAATGTAAAGCTTTACGAATTCACTGCACTCCAATTCGCCTTTGGCTAAACCTCGCCCTCTTCAGTTACAGTTGCTCGCAGGTCGGACATAAACGTTCAATGCTGAGATATCAAACGTGATTTATGCAGTGACTGCAAATTGCAGCAGTTATTCACTCATAATAAATAAAAAACGCATTCATAGTATTGTGAATATAAGTATTTAATTTCTGAACGGTCATGCGATTCATCACAGCTGTTATGGGCTCTTCTATGGGTATCGATATTTGTAACCAGCACCATGGTAAGCTGAGCTCGCATATCTTTTGAGCCCTGACTCAAACTTGCTAGACGAAAACGAAATCACACAACTTAATGGCTGTAGTCATCTTCAAAGCTACCACAGCAATGTGTAACATTAACGTTTGGCGTTTATATCTTCAGTAGCTTAACAAAGTCACGTCCATCAGCTGCTAGTCAAAACACTCCTGCCGTGACCGATAGTTAACTTTGCTAGCGGTGTTTCTTCATTAATTAGGTCAGAAATCCAAAATCCTACTCTGAAACAGGTTCGTGGTTTGCTTACAACCTTACTGAAAAAGGACATGAATGAGATGGTGTCATGATCGGAGCACACAAAGTATGTTTTTGATCCGTGTGCTTTCTAGTCGAGTGTGAGGCTGCCGAGACCCTTCAAGGCAGACTATTCAGCTGCTAGTAATATTAGTCCGGTTTTAGGTAAAGAGGAAAGTGATTACCACATGTTACATCTCGGGGAAACTTGGACATTTGTCACAAATACCCCAGGCACAATTTCCAATCATATTTTAATAATAATACGACAGTATCTCGCTAACTACTTGAAAACATGCGATTTCAGCATTGAGTTCAATGGAGCGCTGTCAAAACTGTCCGAGGTTTGTCCGAGGTCGTCCTTTTGCTGCGCTGTGATTGGTCAAAAACCACTTTAGGGCGGGCCTTAGCCAAAGGTGAATTCCAGATGATGCCACTTGATGTTTTCTACATTGGTATGGTCTACTGGAATGTAATGCTGCTTTCTGTTTGGTTGCATTCTGTTTGGTTCTTTGGCATGCACAGCTTGAAAGAAGCTGTCAAAAACGGTTATAAACTTAACTTATACATAACATATCAATGGCTCCACCTCGTTGATTTAAAAGCGTTTAATGCCATTGGGTGTTAATCCTCACTTGGTGTATTCGTTATTTTATTGTTCAAAATTGTACCTTACCAACTTTGAGGCCCTCTTTGAGATCCAGTTTGAAGAAGACCAGACAGCCTAAACGTCACTTCAACATTAAAGCGTGGTGCAGAGTGTGCTGCACTCTATTTTCATTAACATTTGTATGCACAAGAAGCCAGCACCTCAAGAAGGACTTCATTGGTGTGCGATACCTCTTTTTCATTAAGGGTACAAATTGCCTTCACTATTTACGTGCAATGGCTTTCGAAAGGTTTATGCTTTGTGAAGTTCACCAGCCATCCAACAGCAAATTTGTCAGTTACTTTGTTTGCAAAAGATCTCATTCTAATATTTAGCTGGTGCTAATTTCCTTCCCTCCCTACTTGCGTATGCGTGCAGTGAGCTGTATGGGATGGAAGGTTGGGATGATAAAGATGAGCAAAGTGTAATTACTTAACAGCCTTTTTGTCTGCTCTGTGTGTGTGCGGGGAGGTGACATCCTATTTCACCCATCGCTTGCTGCTTCTGCTTCAGGGGAGCAATGCTAATTATGACCTGCACTGATGGAGCCTCAAACCTAAGCCGCTTCCCTTTTATATTTACCCAATGTTCATTTAATTTATATATATATAATATAATATATATATACTGCAGTGTTTGTGCCAGGACGACAGGACCTTTTTTTATTTCTGATCAGGCGTGTATTTTGTAGACGTTTCCGCTGACATTTAATTGGGCCGTCACTTGGGTGATAAGGTGAGGGCGTGTGACATTTCAGCTCATTCGATGTCCCTTTGTGCCAATGTACAAATGGTCACGCTGATTCCTCCCCAAATTGCAAACCATTTATACACTTCTCTCAATGAACTTCAGTGAAGGCAGTAGTTCCAGAACTTATTCTGTAGGTCTCCCCACTTACCACTTGGCACAGCCCTTTTGCAGGCAAAGCTAGTTCAGGAACCGATTCACTCTGAAGTTGTTGAAAATGACACACAAAAGGAACTCGAGACGAGACATGGGGCAAGTAACGGCAGACAATTTTCTGCAGATTCTCACCCAGAATTGCCTCTGCTGCACCCATGGCACGCTTAACAATTCCCTAAACACCGGAACCTATTCTGTCGAGTAATTGAACTGAGTTGGAGACCCGACACTCCAGTCTTCTCTTTTATTGACTGTTTGGCTGGTGCAACTGGGGATAAAATTTGCTTTGTCTTTGCTGTTTGTGAATAATTTGATTCATTTCCCATCAACCCAAACCATCGTGTGCTTGTCATGCCTGGCTGCAAGTCAGTGTCAAACTTTTATAACTTTGCTGTGTGGAAGTGGAACTAATTGTCACTAGTGAAAAGGCCAACATGACTCTTGATGGGTCTAAGTGGCAAGTTTTTTTTTCAGCTATCTGCCATGTGATCGATCAGATATGCCAAAGGCTGGTGGTTGTGATTTTGTCCTGAATTACTGAATTTCATCACCATCTTGATTGATGATGAATGACATTGACTGAAATTTTGAGGTTGAATGAGAAACTGGATTATTAGTATGCTTGCCATGCGGCAAGCATACTATTGTTATTCCCCCGTTTCCAGCTTCTTAATTTTCTCCTTTATTCTACGAAACCATTCGTTTTGAAGAACCGCTCAAGATAGAAAATCCGTTCAAACACCGAAACGTTCGGCTCGATAAGACGACCAGGTTTTGTATTTCACGGGGGTAACTCGAACTCTGTAGCGCCACCATCAGGTCAAAATTTCAAATTGTAACATGCTGTAACTTTTGAACCATTGGTCAGAATTTCAAAAACTTGGTATCTCTGGAATCCTTGGACCAAGTCGAATCCATTGCACCCTATGACGTCATTTTCCGCCTGGAAAGTTTTTCCGCCATTTTGAATTTTGTGAAAATCACTAAAAATGATGCCCCGCCCACAATTTTTGACCGATCGTCGTGAAAATTCTATGAGGGCATCTTCGGACTGAGATACATCTACCCTAAAAATTATGGAACAATTGATTCAACCGTCTCCAAACAGGAGCCAATCAAATTTGGCGGCGAAGACGCCAAAGAGGAAGTGAGCTTATATCTCGGCAACGGCTACTTGTATCAGAACCCAACTTCATATACATCATCAGGACTTTCCCCAGAGGAGACAAAACAATTTTCGTGTAAATACACCACTAGGGGGCGCTACAATAAGCAAAAACGTGTTTTTGCCGATATTGGCCCGTATTGACTTCAAATCATCAAACGCTTGGTATCATTGAAATCCTTGGGTCAAGCCGAATCCAACGCATATTATGATGTCATATTTATCATTATGAATTTTCCGCCATTTTGACATATTCAAAAATCAATAAAAAAGTTTTTATCAGACCACCATTGGACTATTCTGCACCTATGCTGAAATTTACAGAGCAATAGCTGAAAGCATCGGCGCACAGCAGCCAATCAAAATTGACAACAAAGGCAAACGCACCGTCGAAACAGGAAGTTAGCTAATATCTCAGCAACACCTTGACAGATCTTAACGAAATTTCACACACATGAACTCCAGTACACCCAGAGAGTACCTACCGACTTTGGTGCAACTCGGCCACTGAGGGACGCTACAGTTGGTGAAAATGTGTTTTGGGCAATATAGTATATGCAAAACAGGAAGTAAGCTCATATCTATATGGTTAACTGTATGTTGTGTATGCATGAAGGGCAGCATATGCATTAAGGGCAACGTGTGCATGAAGGGCAAGGCATGCATGAAGGGCAACGAATGCAAGACGGGCAAGCATACTCCAGCATTTTCTGTGAGGAAATGCAATCTAGTTTTTAATTTTCATCTTCTGTCTACGAACGGTTCGTTTTGAAGAACCGCTCAAGATAGAAAGTCCGTTCAAAGACCGAAACGTTCGGCTTGATAAGACGACCAGGATTTGTATTTTTCACAGGGGTACCTCAAACTCTGTAGCGCCACCAGCAGGTCAAAGTTGCAAGTACATTACATACTGTAACTTTTGAACCGTTGGTCAGAATTTCATAAACTTGGTATCCCTGGAATCCTTGGGCCAAGCCGAATCCAATGCACCCTATGACGTCATTTTCCGCCTGGAAAGTTTTTCCGCCATTTTGAATTTTGTAAAAATCAATAAAAAAAATGCCCTGCCCACAATTTTCGTCCGATCGTCACGAAAATGTTATGAGTGCATCTTTGGACTAAGATACATCTAAACTTAAAGTCCTGGAACGATTGATTAAACCGTTTTTACACAGGAACCAATCACAGTTGGCGGCGGAGACCCCAAACAGGAAGTGAGCTCATATCTCGGCAACGGCTACTTGTATCACAACCTAATTTTATACACATATTCGGCACTATCCCCAGAGGACATGTTACGACTTTTGCGTAAATGCGCCACTAGGGGGCGCTACAATAAGCAAAAATGGTTTTTTGCCCATTTTGGCCCGTGTTAACCTCAATTCATGAAACGCTTTGTATCGCTGGAATCCTTGGGTCAAGCCGAATCCAACGCATACTATGATGTCATATTTACAATCATGGATTTCCCGCCATTTTGACATATTCAAAAATCAATAAAAATGAAGCTCCGCCCACAATTTTTGTCAGCTCGTCCTACAATTTCTATCAGACCACCATTGGACTATTTTGCAGCTATGCTGAAATTTACAGAGCAATAGCTGAAAGCATCGGCGCACAGCAGCCAATCAAAATTGACAACAAAGACAAACGCACCGTCCAAACAGGAAGTTAGCTTATATCTCGGCAACGCCTTGACAGATCTTAACGAAATTTCTCACACATGATCTCCAGGATACCCAGAGGGTACCTATCAAATTCAGTGCAATACGGTCAATGGGGGGCGCTAACATTAGTGAAAATGTGTTTTTGCCAATATGATACATACCAAACAGGAAGTTAGCTCATGTATAGATGGTTAACTGTATGCAGTGTACGCATGAAGGGCAGCATATGCATGAAGGGCAGCATATGCATGAAGGGCAGCATATGCATGAAGGGCAGCATATGCATGAAGGGAAATTCATGCATGAAGGGCAAGTCATGCATGAAGGGCAAGGCATGCATGAAGGGAAATTCATGCATGAAGGGCAAGTCATGCATGAAGGGCAACGAATGCATGAAGGGCAACGAATGCAAGACGGGCAAGCATACTCCAGCATTTTCTGTGAGGAAATGCAATCTAGTTGTTATTGTTATTAATGGGCTTTTTCTGAACGGGGAAATAGGGGCGCTCCACCCTCATACCTCCGCGGGTGCACCCTCATACTACTTTTTTTATATATATATATATGTATGTATATATGAATTACTTTATTGAGCGCCCCTTGTAAGTTTCCCCCTTCACCTCCCGCAACCTGCTATGATGCTCCCTCATGCCAAAAATTCTTAGAAAAAGCCCTGCATATTAATATTATTTTTTGTAAGAGCATTTGTCCAAACAAGTTAAAGGTGGAGTTTGTAATTATTATTTTTTTTAGTACTGGTAGTTTATTTCCAGAATGCCTGCCATTTTGAATTGGCAGTTGTAGACCTCTTTTGCTGTAAAACTGACTGTACTTTAGTCAGACCAATAGTTATGTTTATTCATTAGTAGTGAATTGGTCTTTGAGAACGTGTGAATGACCAGCATGCCTTTTGAAATGGATGACTAAAATGACATGCTCTACCCTGTTAAAATGTTGCCAATTAAATGTGTTGCCAACAGTGTCGTGTCACATCACTGTTACCATAATGAGCTGAGCCAAAATAATGTGACTTCGTGCCGCAGAGCAAGCATGTTGTTTATTTATAAATGTAATATGGAAGGCTGAACTTTTCACCTGCTCTCACTCCTACGCTGTCACTCCACTATTACGTATGTTTTTGTTTAATCTATTAATTTCTCCATTCCTTGAGGGGGTGAACATGACACTGATTCTGTGTCATAGTTGTAAATGTCAGGGCACACCGGGTTACTTGCCATTTAGAGACCAGTTGGTTTGAGCAGTCCCTGTGTTCTGATCACTACCTTAGTGGGAGATTTTGGAATGTACTGTTATAGTACAAAACAAATTTGGTGTTAAATCAAGTTAAGGCAGCATAGTTTTAACAAGTGTTTTTGTTTTCCCCTTCCCAATGTCTAGTCTCTAAGGGATCCCCTGAAGGAGGTGGGCATATCCCAGAATCCCTTCCTCAACAACCCCAACGTCTTCCCTTCAGCTGGTGAGTTGACACCACAATTTAGTACTGCAATGAAAAATGCATCCATTTTACAACATGCCTTTTAAGAATTATTTATTTATTGTTCTCCATCAATATCTATGCTCCAGTTACTTCCTCCTTCCTTGTTTTGCATATTGCACTGTAAATGCCTTATTTTTGTTGGACCAATGCTTCTTCTGTAAACATGGGTCCCTTCTGAAGTTTCTTTGAGGACCCTTTTCCAACATGAGATTGGCTCATCGTAACATGTACATTGACCAAAATCAATTCCTCCAATTTTGGATATTTTCTCTCCCTCGCTCTCCCCAGTGACCACCAGCAGGCCCCACCCCTACAACCCTGCCTACAGGAAGAGGGCCACAGTAAGCAGTGGTGGCTCCGCCCACAGCCAGCGCTCAGGCCACACCCTCCACTCCACCTTCAACCTGCGCTACCAGGACTCCTACACCCCAGAGTACCCGCCCCTGCACCAGGTACGCCACCCATGTCCACATGGCACACAAACATACTATACAGTACATACAGCTCTAGACAGCTTCACTAAGTTGAAAGCAACTGGGTGACTTTTTTTAGAGCTTAAAGAGGTTATAACTGCTCTTCAGAACTAAAGTAACCTTCTACCCTTTACCTGCATAATCCACCGCTTCCAAAAAGTCCACACAGGTAGTGATGTTATTGTGGTCTTCCTGCAGGCCTTGTCTGATGTAGTGATTTTATTTTATATTCCCTCCCTTTATAAATGTGAATTATTTCAGCAAGTCTTGATTGCGGTCTGCCATCTAATAACCCAAGTCAAGCAAACTACAAATTTGAACATTTTCCAGCTATGTGTGTCCGGGAGAAAAACGAATAATCAACTGAGTAGTTTAGGCTGATGTCTGGTTTTTGCCGTTTTATACAGCGTTTTCTGCCTGCTCTGTCCAGTTTTCATCTATATGACGTTAAGGAGATGTTACTAGTGCTGACGTGGCACTTGGCTGGTGTGATTTTCCTGTACAAAGGCAGTTTTTATGTGGACTGGCGGCCATCTGTAGTTCTAAAGCAGCCAATTGGCAGCCGTCTGCCAGTTACTTGCTGACCTTGGGACCTCAGTCTTTCTCTCCCACCTTCAGCATTGCGTGACTAGAATACATTGCCGCCCATACAGCATTTCACTCTGGTTGAGGAAGAGAGGTGGGCAGCCAGGTTGTGTGGATTGTGATGGCGAGTGAATTGCGTGATCTCCAAAACACAAATCTGCACTGAAGTCAAAGATGCAATATTTGTGTAGGCTGTGTGAAAATCTACCATTAGAGGCTTTTATTGTTCAAATATTTTTAGTGTGCAACCCTTGCTGTAATGAAATCTGATTTAATCAGTTTCCAATGTACTGTAGGTGAACTTCTGAACAGATATGCACACATTCAAGTTGTCCTGCCTCATATTTCAGCAGCAAAGTATGAGCTGGAGATGGGCCAGCTGACCAGTTTAAAAAAAAACAATACTGTGAACCAGAGTAGGTGGTCTGATTGCTTGCAGATCTGTGCAGTAGTTTGAAGTTCTGAAGGGTGGGTCTGCATCCAGGCCATGCAGTCAGTGTTTCATGGGATGTTTGCCAGAGCAAACTCTTGTTTACTTTGTGTACTAATTTGAGTGTGGCTGGCAGACGGGAGGCAGCCTTTGATTTGCTCAGCCTCACAATTGGTCGTTTCATCATTCTCCCTCTTGTGTGCCACTCGGATAAAAAAAACAAGAGAATGAGGTGGAGTTGTTGGCAGGAAATAATGGCTTAGATTGCCCATATTTGGCTTGTCCTGGCACCATTTGTTTCAAATAACTGGCAAAACAAAGCGTTCACGAGCCCGCTCTGCAGTCATTTGTGTTTTTTATTATTATTTTAACGGTAGGGACACATACACGCGAATTTGCGAACTTTGCCATTCATTCCTATGAGAGAGGCGATGGCAAGCGAACAGGGGCGGAGCGAAGCGAAATTATTAAAGAAAGTTTAATGTTATGCAAATGAGGAGCGAATTCGCCTGCCGCAGCCCAATCAAATCAACAACATAACTGTTCCATTCCATTTGATTCGCCGCGACAACCTGATGACGGTTGGATTTCGCCTCTCTTCGCTTCGCCTGCTTCGCCTCCTATGTGTCCCTACCGTAAGATACAATGGCGGCTGAACAACCTGCAATTTCATCTTGCGTGCACACACACACTGCCTCCAGCCCTCTTGGTAGTTATTGTCCACGCTAACGCACTTTGGTGACTGTGAATCATTTCTGTTGATCACGGTTATTGCATCACTTGCATCAATGTAGATGTGGGTTGGAGACAATGCAGCACTGTGATGGGGTAGGCTTTACTTTTCATCTTGAAGGGAGGGACTGAACTACTTTCAATCTGCTTTTCTCCACAGGACCCTCTGTCCCACCTCTACGAGCCAGAGTCTCTGGATTGTACGGCCTTGCCAGGGTTTGGTGTCCAGGTAAAGGATAGATGATTTGCATGCACGCACACACACGCCTCCATCTCCATCAGTGTCGCACTGCTTAGTGATACTGAACCATTTTTAGAAATAAGCTTATATTACACCTCCCCTTGAGTTAAATAATCCAGTTCTTCCAGCTGTTCTCTGAGTATGGCAGTGCAAATTTGACCTCCAAGCTAACAGCTAACATTGAATCCTATGAGACCAGTTGGCGAGGAGAGGTGTAAAATAAGCTTATTTCCAAAAATGGCACAGTATCACTTCAAAATATGAATGCTTTCTAATTTTTAGCGGCAGTATGCTGTCTGTGACTGTATCCTCCACTGTCTGAACTGATCTATCTCTATTGCCTCATCCTGTGCTTGGCCCAGCAGCCCTCTCGGCCCTCCAGCTTTGGTGAGCAGCTCACCTCCTTCCACTACCCCCCCAGCCCTCCCCAGTCCCAAAACTCCTACTACGGGGCCTACGGGGCTCCAGTCGGCGCCACCCAGCTCAATAAGGTACGCTACCACAGGCCTCTCTGCACTGCGCCTTGTTACTGTTACTGTTAATGGCATTTGCTGTTACTTGTATTTTAGGTGTCAAAGTGCATGATTTAATTACTGAGTAATGGTCAATGAAGTGTATGCTACTTGTCGTGTCTGAACCAAGTCTCCTGTTCTGTTTGCCACAACTCAAGACTTAAGAGACATGCCACATCAGACCATAATGACTGAAAAAAGTCCTGCAATTTCAATATATTGCTGTAGCTTGATACTGAACTATTTCCTCTTTTTTAATGAGGACAGGGATGTGAATATGAATGAGGGGTAAAGGCAATGATGCTCAATGTAGAAAGGGCAAGAATAAAGGTAGTGGAGAGAATGGTGGTATTAAAAGTGGTTCTGACAGTTCATTGCTTTTGATGCTGGGTGGTGCTGTCCTAAAAGACGACCACACTCTGGCACACTAAAGCATCGACATTGTGGTGATGCCGCAGCACTCCAGCAAACCATCCCACAACACAGCGTAATCAAAATCGCTGCTCCCCTTTCATATGGGCCTTAGTGTGCTGAATTTAGAGATGCGCACCCATGACATAAAAGCCTCTCTGAATACGTCAGCAGCCCTGTCAAAGTCCCCAATTGATTTGAATGCATCACCATGGCTGAGCAACCGTAAAGTTTGACGGGGCATCTGGAGTATGGGTGTGGTGAAGGGCTGCAGGGTCTCTCTGCGACACCTTAAAGTGTAAGCCGCAGCAGATGTGCCGCTGCGCTGCCTGTGATGTCTTCCCTTCCTCGCGGAGGGAGGATAAGCTGGGGCTGCCACTCCCCCGGGGAGAGGAGGCTGTACGGTTGTTGTGGTGGCTTATTTACAGCCTCGTTACAGATGCACCTGATTCAGCACATCCTGTCTTTTTGAAGAGCACCGGCGCGTTTCAAGCCGCCGTGCACTTTTTTTTATTATTTAGTTATTTGTATTTTATTTTTAACAGTAGATAAAGGCACTGCGGCAAAGCTTTTGAAAGATTCCTTCTCCCTTTTAGTATTCATATGACTAGCAGGTCTTTCTTGCTCTCAATTTTATTTACAGAGCACACACGCATACTCATAACAAAAGGCTGTCAGTATGTACATGGTTACTACAAGTGGATGGTGCGTGGCGTTAACAAAGTCCTTATCTGTGTCTCCGCAGGCTGTAGGGATGCCCCCTCTAAGCCACAGCAGCGTGTTCTCCGCCGCTCCAGGCAGCGAAATGAAGGTAAGGGGCCCGCTCACTTTCCCCCCCCCATCCCCTGTCCTCGTCCTGAACCGTGTTCTTGTGTGCTCATGCTCGGAATCCCCTGTGGTGGATTAACAACATCCTCTTTTATATGCTAATCTGTAGGCCTGTGGATTGCTTCAAGTTAATGATTGCAATTATATTGTTTTTAGCCCGTTTGTAACTCTTGCATGTTGCCACCATGCAAGCGGTTATTGCAATATGGACAGCCAGCTAGCGAGTGAGTGGTGCATATGGCCATAAATGTTCCAAAAAAAAGGTGCTTTCTCAACATTCCAGTCCATCTGTAAGCTGTGATCTAATGAGGGCGTTAACATGACGACACTATTGGGTCATCAGGTGCCTAGTTTGTTGGGTACCTGGATATGAATAATCCATTCAGGGCCCCATAATGGTCATAACTGACTGGGAAAGAGCATATTTAATCCAGCTAGAAACCGGGTTGAACTAGATAACTATGGTAAAGGTAGTAATGAGTGATGAAATTGGTCGAAATAATTTTCCATCAAGCAGTGAGTATCTATGGCCATGTGGGGGAAAACAAGAAACATTAACTGCACCAGTGTGTCTACTTAAGTGCAGTGTGCTGCAATATGTTTTGATTATACGTGTATGATTTTGTTTTTGGAGAAACGCAGATTTGTTTTTTGGGCAACCATCTCACCCCTCTATTTCTAATTTTCCTTTCTCCATCCCTCTTGTTTCTCTCCTGCCTCCACCCCTCTTCTCCTCCTCATATCCAGACTCCGGTGGGTGGTCAGAAGCGTCTGTTCTCCCGGCTCATCCCGTCTCCGGAGCCCAGCCCTGAGGGGGGCTACGTGGGCCAGCACTCCCAGGGCCTGGGGGGCCACTACGCCGACTCCTACCTGAAACGCAAGCGCATCTTCTAAAGCTCTCCCGCTGCGTACACAAAACGAGAGGCGTTGGGGAAACGGGGCTGTGTGTGCGTGTGTGTGTGTGTTTCTCCCCTGTTCGCACAGAGGAAATCCATGTTTTATGGGGCGGGGGACCTCCTCCTCCTCCCCTACACCACACCACACCTCAACTCTTCCCCCACCCTGCTCTTCTGCCTCTGATGTGTACACATGCCTCTGGCATTGCCCTGCAGGCCCCTCTAGGGGGCAGTCTCGCGCTCCTCTGGGATACTGTGTGTGCGGCAGTAAATGGGATTTGTTTTTGTTGCGTTCACTTTCTTTTTTTTCTTTTTTATTTAATCATTTTTTTGTGTGTAAAATGTTTTCCCCAGTATATGTAAATTAAGTTTTTAATTTTTTAAGTTTTGTGTATTATAATTTTTTAAAAGAAGTTTCCAGAAATATGAGTTAAAGCAGGTCCTATGCAGCACAGAAAGGTTACCTTGTTTTTTCTTCTCTTCTCGGGAGTCCTTTCTTGGCTTGACTTTCTTTTTTTTAATCATTAGCTTGGTGTGTGTTGGGTTGTTTTCAGTTTTATTTAGCAACTTCCTGGTCAGTAATATTTTTGTGTGTGCGTGTATATATATGAATAGCTGAATAGGATGCTGCTTTATTATTATTATTTTTTTCTTTCTTTCTCCCTGACTCAGGGGTGGCGTAGAGAATGTAACCTGGACTGGCCTGTCTGGTGTAGCCAGTGCTTCTTAGCCAACATGGTGTCTCTCCTTGCTCTTTTTTTCCAGTCTGTTGTATGTGTGCCTATGTCTCCATCTCTGTCTCTGCTAAAAATAAGATCTGGCCTGTCTTGTCTTGATTCTGTTTTCATATCCACTCGCCACACAGTTTTTGTCTCGTTCTCTTTTTTTTTTTTTTTTTTTTTTCTCACCCTCTGTTCCCGTCTGAGATCTTTCAATCCTGTTATCGATTCAGGTTTACTGCACTTGAATGGTGTGGTTATTCATTTTCTCCACTCTCCCCCTCTTTTCCACGCTTTCAACGCACTCAAAGCTCGGGTACTCTTCCTCTCACACAACACATGTCCTCTTACTTAGCAGGTCTCGCATACAAGTTCCCCTACAGAAGTTCTTCTCTGTTCCCCTAGTTCTTTTCTGTTCAGTTTCTGTTTTTAGTTTTTTTGTTCTACAGTGGTGCCTGACCGTCTTGTTTGTATTGTCACTTGCACTCGTGCTCGGCTGTATGAGATGTTCTGGAGTATTGGTTGTTCCTGCAGCTTGTGCTTGGGTCGTTTATTTTGGACACCCCTCTGTAGCTTCAGACTCATGGGCCTGAGCCAACACTTGCCCTGCACCCCCCCCCGACTATTTCAGAAGCCCCCATAGCCGAGGTGGGGTGAGGAGGTTTAGCCTTTCTGCTCTTTCTACCGTGCCTGGACCTTCAATGCCAAGCTCCTTCTGTTAACCACCACCACCAACCCCCATGTCTTCTGCCTCTTCCTCACTCTTCTTTCCATCTCCCTCCCTTCTTACACCTCCATCTTCCTCTCCCTCTCTTCCTCTCTTTCCTCAGAGCTGCATCTTCCCTGCTAGCCAGCAGAGGGAGTCTTGTTGCCCCCCCTGTGGTGTCCAGTGGTCTCCCTATGAAACTGCAAAGTGCTCCACTGCTTAACCTGTATTCAGGCCTCAAGTGTCTTGCGTGGACATCTGTTTTGGAGCAGGCAGGACCTGTGCTCGCCTCCCCCCCCCCCTCCACTTCTCAACTCCACTTCTATGGTTATTACTTAGAGGTTTCTGTCTGACGATGCTCCACCCTGAGACTCACTGCGATAAGGGATGTGTCTCTCCCCACTCTCCCCTGCAGCAGTCAAGGGAGCTGAGGGGGTGTGATCCAGTCTGGATCATGGACCACCAGGTCTTAGTGATTCTTTTTAAAGTTTAAAAAAAAAGAAGCAAATCCCTGTTCTTATGATAATCTGGTTGACATTTTGATTGTGATAACCCCATTACCTCTACCACCTCTAATGTGCTCTGACTGACCACAGATCTTTGGAAGCAAAAACGGGAAAAAAATCAATCTGTGTGCCTGAACTTGCCAGCCATTTTTTTCTGTTATCTATGCTGTAAAGCTTTACATCTACATTTAACCATCTTTTTCTCAGTGTTCTTTTGCTGTGTATATACTTATGCGTGATATTTTTTTTCTTTCACAGACCTGTTGTCTTATTTTTTAACCTTCCAGAGTATACAAATTCAAGTTGAAGTCTTTTTTTTTCCCTCATTCTGTGATGAACAAAATAACAAGGGCTGATTTCCTCTTCAACCAAATGTGTACATTTTTCAGTCTCTGTGAATGTGTGTGTGTATGTGTGCGTGTGTGTGTTTGCTCGAATGTGTGTGTTTTTCCTTTATTCTGTGTGGACCAACTGGTGCTGCTGTCCAAAGAAACGTCACATTTCTCAAAACTGGTCTGTTTGTCAACTGTACAGCTCTTTTGTGGAAGTTTTTGAGCAAGTAAATGTTATTTAAGTTGGCACATACCGTGGTCTGGTCTGGTTTTTGTTGTTGTTGCTTCTTTATCTCTCCCTGTCTGCTCATCTGCATGCATGTTGGTGAGCCATGCTGACTGCTGCACAGTCTTGCTTTAGTTTTTCCTCTTTCATTGTTTGAAACTCCATGCATCACCCGCTCAATACTGGAGGTTTTTACGGTTTGATTTATTTCTTTTGTAGCTCGCCGTAATGAACCACTTTTTATGGCTGCCAAAGTCAAACTTGTTTAACGACAGCGGGGCTAGCAGCAAAACTTTTAAATGGTGAAAAGTTACTTTTAAAAAGTTGAAACTCTGCTGCAAACTTTAAATGGTGAAAGCTGTTCAAAGTCTGCGTTCTCATATTTAAACTCTATGGTTGATGAATGGCAGGAAGAGGTGTTCTAATTGGGACGTTTGGCAGTGGGGGCCTTTATGTTAGTGTCACAAATGCCTAATGGCTTGAAATGGCATATTATTCAGGCATTTACCCCATTTCAATTTGAAATTGCCTCTGATTAAATGAGATGGTAGTAGAGTGATGACTCGGCATGAGTCACCAAAGTCTGAAACCAAAAAATGGCAAAGGGGCTGCATATACCGGTACTCAAAATATTGAAGTTGGTAACTATATAAACGATGTGCTTAATCATGGAGGGTATTTTCCCTATAAGGGAAGGAGACTTTCTAATCCAATAAGGCCACAGTAGACTGTAAGAGGCATTTACTTCGACATCCCAAATTCTGTCACTGCGAAAGCTCTTCACTGCAAGGACGACTCTTGTTCAGAGTCAGTGTTTGAATTTTTTTAAATGAAGTGTCGGACTAGTGAATAATATTACCACTGGGGAGGACTTGCGCGGAAAATTATTTAAACGTTCATTTAAATTCTGTACAGTTGCCTCATTTCTGCTGTAAATTCAATTAAGCCTACGCCTGGCTGGCTGTGTCACACCCCCCCCTTCATCTCCACCCTGGCTGAGCTCAACACGGCAAACGATAAATTAGAAGTTGTGAGGGGCCGTCTGTCCCAGCACCTGTTTCGGGGCGTATCTGAGCGAGCTAGAGGAATCATGACATCCTTTCTTTTTTTTCTTTGCTGGTTTAACAAAACACCCCTCAGCCCCTGGGAATGTCTCGTCGGCTGATTTATATGAATGCAAAGCAGTGACTGCTATCCCATGCAAGTGTAGTGTAGTCTATAGTGTACTGTTGTTGAACAGATGCCAGCACTAGGGCATGTGTAATGCACCTGAGGTCTGATGTGTAATATTTTTTAAATAGGTTTATTGCAATTTATTACAATATTTTTTTTTTTTCATGAAAATTAAAGGTTCTGCGTGTCCAGTGTAGTTTAAATCCAAATTCTGTCCACTTTATAATCTTCATGAATATTGTGTCTGTCTGACCAGGGTAGGATTTGCAACCTTTGATGTCTGACTGCTGGTATTTCAAAATGATGAATTCTTATGGAGAAGTCGATTTCCACACTGTGATAAAATCGTGGAAAATTGATGGTAGTAAATATTAGTGAAAAGGATGCAATTCTTCAATAAACTAGCCAACTAAAAACACTAACATATGAACTTAATGATTTGTTGACTGAGTTTTCAAAATGTATATGTGAATTATGCAATACCTCAGCAGGACTATGAGGTTTTTTTAAATGTCACTGACAGCCCACCATAGACCGATAAAAAAAAAAAGCGTGACTAACAGAACCTGATGCCACAGTCGGACCTGGAAAAATCACTTAAAAAGCCAGCCAGTGCGCACACACAGTCATCACCAAAGGTTGAGATTTAAAAGATTAGCCCAGACACTCTCCAATAAACATGTGCACCCACCACAGTGTATATCACCGCAGGGGGGTTGGCGCAAGTCGATATTGGCCACTCGAGCAGAAAGGTGGTCTGACAAAATAAGAATTGCCGGTGGGGGTGCCCAGGGCAGCACGGCAACTTGGGACAACAACAGAGAGAAGCTGTTGGCATTATCACTTTCAGTGCCGGGAAGGAAGAACGGATGGAGGGGTGTGGGGATAAATGTCAAGGCTCTGTCTATTCTTTCTCACGCTGCTGTTGTTACCTCTTTCTTTGCTGGCCTCCCAAGTGGAGGGTTACGTGCAGGTGCCAGAATCGTGACTGCAGTGCCAGGTAAGCAGAGAGCTCCACGGACAGCCAAGAGCCATAGAGACCAGACAGAGAGAAGATTCTAGAGGGGCTCATGCATCGTCTGCTGGGATTGATGCCTATTATATTACATTACATTGCATTTGGCAGATGCTTTTAAAACCAAATCGACTTACAATTGAGGACATAATCATAGCTGACATCACTAGTATAAAATGCCACTAGTAGTCATAAACTGTGGACCCCATAATTCAGGGATAATTCAACCTTTTTGGAACAAATTCCCCCTTGTCCTCATCACAAGCCTTGAAACGCCCCCTTGACCTCATCATAAGCTTGACAACGGCAATGAAACAGACTTATACCCACCCAATGGCAAAGCACTGCACTCCTCTCAGCGGTATCCCCCCTAGAGCTCCCCAATGTCCCCTGGGGGGCAGTACCACCCCCGTTGAGAAACACTACCATAATTGATGCCCCCCAAGCCACCCCATACTCGGCCCCTTGGAAAGGGGTGGGAGGGTTCAGTTTGTCTTGGCCCCTTAGGGTCTGCTGTAGCTGTGGGGTTCAGTTTGTCTTGGCCCCTGAGGACCTAGCTGTGCCTCCTGTAGCTGTGATCTTACCTAGGACCAACCAGGGTTTCACCAACTCGCCAGAAAAAAAAACATTTTTGCACGCTAGGTGGGTTCGTCTAGTTTATTAGGCCAGGGGTTCCCAGACTTCACCATGACAAGGGCCGTGCCACACTATTTTTTCTGTGCACACGGTTTAACAACTATGAAGTTGGTGCATTCATAAACCCATTCAAGTAGGCTACTACAGAAAGCATAAGGTAAAGAAGAAAATGATTCCACAACGATTAGCTTATTTTTGGCTTACTTAAATTATTAAATGTATTAAGCTATTAATTTTATTTTACTATATTTTACCTGCCAGCCTACCAGCCTACTCGCGGCCCCCCAGAGGTCCCCTGGCCCCACTTTGAAATGCACTGTATTAGGCTACCAGAAGTGAGGTTGGAACTGGCATCCTCCTCTGTGCCATTCACCTTGGCAGCAGTAAGGACGACGAGGAGCACACATGAAGCATCTCTCTCTCTCTCTTTCTCTCTCTCTCTCTCTCTCTCTCTCTCTCTCTCTCTCTCTCTCTCTCTCTCTCTGCAATTAGGCTGAAGGGTCACTGATGGTGATTGGTTGATTAACACTAGCACCAGCAACTGGCGAGGAGATGCACCCTAGAGACAGGTGAAGTGCTAGATAACTTGAAGGCTACACAATATATTTGGCCGTGTTGATTTCTACACAAAGTGTAGCTCTAACTAAAAGCGTTCAATTTGTTTCTAAGAGTTGGATAAACACTGCACAATTCATTGTGTACCAAACAGTGTATTCCCTTGATAGAAAAAAGGGACAATTGGACCGTTAAAAGAAGAGAAAAGGTTTTCTTCAGCACTGAAAATATTTTAAAATTGGAGCTCAAGTATAACAGGATTGCAGCCATTGGCACTTGGGACGTATAATCTGCAGATATGCAATCGGTAGGCCTATCTGCTTACAATTGCATTGCTGTGCTTTGCTGAAATTAACACTAAGTGTTGTCTCCAAACTGCCCTAGTGTACCCCCAAGCTCCACCCTCCTGTCCTCCTCCTTCAACTCCTCTCATCCTCCATCTCTCCTCCACGCCATGCTCTGCTAGTTGACCTCCGTTACACCGCCATGCGTGTGAGTTTCCGCTAGGCGCTGTTGGCCGGTGCAATCGTCTAGTGTCTCCCCAAACTCCACCCTCTCCTCCTCCACCTCCTCTTCTCCTCCACCTCCTCCCCCCTCTCCTCCACCCTCTCTCCTCCTCCTCCTCCTCCACCTCCTCCTCCTCCTCCTCCTCCTCCTCCGCCATGCGTGTGAGTTTCTGCCAGGCGCTGCTGGCGGGTGCCATCGTCATCAACCTCCTCATCCTCTACTACGTCTCCCGCGCCCAGCAACAGATGATGGACCGCCGGCGCGACCAGGGCAAGGGGGCTCGCCGCGCCGGCATGCCCGACCCAGGGGCCCTCTCCGCTGGGCTGGGAGGAGCAGGAGGCCTGGCTGGAGCTGGAGGTCTCGGTGGCGGTGATGGCGTTGGAGGTGTCAACATGGCGGGGTTGAAAGGTGACATGGGGGTCGGTCGAGGCGGTGGCGGCGGCAAGTTCTTTATCTCAAGTTCCCTCGGCCACCCAGTAAAGGTTGCAGGACAAATTGTCTCCCATTTGAACTACAGAGAGAGACAGCCTGCTGCTCCAAACATATTGAGCGCGTCATAGTCCATGGATTGCAACAAAGCAAATTCAGAAGCGCCTTTCCCCCTTTCATAAGACCTGCTTTTATAAGAGCCACTGAAATAATCTCAAAAACATTATTTGAATAATGAAAATTATAGTGTTGCTTTAACCTTGGGTTACAAAGCAAATTCAGAAGCGCCTTTCCCCCTTTCATAAGACCTCCTTTTATAAGAGCCACTGAAATAATCTCAAAAACATTATTTGAATAATGAAAATTATAGTGTTGCTTATATACAGCATATATAGGCTACACAAACAGAATCTCTGTCACTTGACTGACTCACTGGGCGTCTATTGCC
Source organism: Engraulis encrasicolus (assembly GCF_034702125.1). Taxonomy (NCBI): domain Eukaryota; kingdom Metazoa; phylum Chordata; class Actinopteri; order Clupeiformes; family Engraulidae; genus Engraulis; species Engraulis encrasicolus. Next base: position 33,785,246 of record NC_085858.1, on the reverse strand, counting down.
ATTTAGACCCTAAGCAATAAGCCCCACATTCTTTTCTCGAATCCACTTTCTTGCCGTGTTTGGCCAGTGTAGCGTGTCCAGTAGAGTCTGCCAGTTGCAAGAAGGATAGAGAACACACACAGAGGCTTGAACGATTTCATTTCGCAGCTCCATTGGAGGAATAAGCCCAAAACAATACACGCCGTGCAGAAACAAACAGAAGCAAACAAAAGCTCTGCATCTAGGCCCCACCCGCAGAGGATCCAGCGTATTCATCCAAAAACACATTTATGAAATACTGTAATTCAACCTCTGCAGTCTCTATCCTATTTGCCATGCTCAGAGCCGCTGATATCTTTGCACAGGCCTGGGACGAAACAATCTGAAATGGCCCCTCTTCTCAATGCATATGTGAACGGGGGTGTCCCCACGCAGTTTGTCCCCCTCGGGGCCGCCAACTCAACACCTCGTCAACGCACTGTATTGAGACTTCGGGAGGGAGGTTTACCAACGTTCCACGCCACACTCTGCTAGTTGGCCTCCGTTACACTCTCCCCGCTTAAACCTCATTCGGGTTATGGCATCACTGTGACTGACGGAGGTGTTCCCGGATGTCATGCAGCTTGTTGGCACGAGCAGTCACATCAACATTTGGGTCGCATTGTTCCAGTGAACAATCTAACCCAAATGTTGAAGCTGTGGTGAACTTGCAATATTTCTTTTCAGCCGAAGAGCCATGAACAGACCAGTGCAAGGGAGAGGGAGGAGGGGGCAAGTGAGAGAGAGAGACACGAGAGGACGGAGCGAAGCCACAGATATACACAGAAAACAGAACAATCCACTGACCTAGGTCACCGGTGGCCAGGCCTGTGGCTAGGCCAGTGGATTGTTCTATTTTCTCTGTACCTGTGACTTAGGCCCATCCTCTCGTCTCTCTCTCGCTCGCCTTCTCCCTGCTCTCCCTGGCAAAAAATCTTTATCTACAGAATATTCCAATTTAAAGGATAACAGAAATGCTTTCGCTTAATTTAGTCTTCCATGACCTTTAACCCTTTTTAGGCTAATTCACTTGAACAATTTTCATGCAATAGGCTATTTTAGCCTTTGTGACCCCCTTGTGACCTTTGACCTTTTAACATTTTTAAAGACCTAGTTTGTTTTGCAACATCTTTGACAACTTATAATGAGTAAATACATCAAGTTTCATGAAAATATTTCAATTGGCAGAGGAGATATCAACCAATATCAGTATGTGGAAATATGGATGAATGTAGCATGCTCCATTTAAAGCCCTGTCATTTCTTTCTGTACCAATCTGCACTGTAGGCACAAAATATTCTTAATCTACAGAACACTAAGAATCAAATAATACCAAATATGCTTTCACTTAATTTACTTCCACCTTCAACCCCAATTCGCTCAGACTATAAGCTGAGTAATGTGCATCAATAAGATACAATATATACAGTACGCATTTTGTCTTGTCTGTGAACTTTTTTTTTTTTTTTTTGTAACTTTATTTATAGATTTTCACAATTATACAAACAGCAACCCACATCCCACCCACCCAGAGGTACACATACAGCATCCAATTTGAAGTAATAATAATACAAAAATGATCATTAATAAATAAAGTAAATACATAGAAACAATGATAACAGAAATATAACATAAAGAAAGTACAATGATAGTAATAATAATAATAATAATAATAACAGAAATAAAAACAAACAAAAAGGTCTGCTACATTGAGGAGCATTTTAACATTGTAACATTATGTGGATTTGTTTGAGTGTCAATTTCTAATTAGTGCAACTGTACTACGCCCAGTGTCTTTAAGTAGGCATCATTGACGCTCAAAAGAAAGACTTTCTGCAAACTCCAGGAAAGGGCTCCACGTTTTGTGAAATCTGCTAGAGGATCTACCCCTTGAGTATCTAAGTTTTTCTAAAGGTAAAGAAGCCAAAACCTCCTTGACCCAACAAAGGAAAGACGGAGAATTAGCAGACTTCCATTGTCGCAAGATGAGTCTCCTTGCAAGAAGTGAACCAAATGCAATGGCATATGTTTGGGACGTAGAGATCTTAACATGATCACCTATAACACCAAATACAGCAGTGACGGGGTCTAATGGAATGGGACTACCACACATATGTGTAAAGGCATCAAATATTTGAGTCCAGAAACTAGTCAGTGATGGACATGACCAGAACATATGTCCAAGAGTGGCCAAGCCCTGATGACATCTCAAACAATGTGGGTCAGTGTTGGGGTAAATGTTGGCCAACCTTTCCCTACAGAAATGCAGTCTGTGAAGAACTTTGAACTGAATCAGAGTATGTCTAAGGCATAAAGATGAAGTGTGTATCCAATCCAGGCAACCTTCCCAGGTCGACGCAGGGATTGGAACACCCAAGTCCTGTTCCCATGCGCATCTTGTCTTCTCAATTGAAGGCATAGCAAAATTTAAAATAATATTGTACATGAAAGAAATTATGCCCTTTTGAGTAGGATCCCGCCCAAGTATTTGGTCAAGCAAATCATTATCAGGCAAATGAGGAAATGGATAATGTTCTCTGGCAAAACTGCGTGCCTGTAAATATCTGAAGAAATGGACCTGAGGCAGTGAAAAGTTCTTGCGTAAAGTCTCAAAGGAAATGAAGGTGTTACGATGAAATAAATCCTTGAAAAACACTATGCCACTATCATACCATGAAAGAAAAGCTGAGTCTGTTTTTGCAGCAGGGAAAATATCGTTATGAGTTATGGGCATAAAGCCACTTGGGTGCTTCAAATTATAATGCTTTCTAAATTGGCGCCATATTTTAAGAGTGTGTTTAGTCACAGTATTGGAAGGAGAGTAATTCGATTTCTTAGCAAAAGAACTGCAAAGGCTGGATAGTGGTGTAGATGAGGGACAAGATTCAATTTCCATGGTCACCCAGGTGGTGTTCTGTCCTGTTCTAAATGCAGTGATCCAATGAGGCAATTTAGAGAGATTGGCTGCCCAATAGTAGATCATAAAGTTGGGAAGTGCCAGTCCACCTGCTTGCTTAGGCATCTCCAAAATAGCCCTCCTTGCTCTTGGAACAGAATTATTCCAAATAAATGTTGAAATATGAGAATTCAACTCTTTAAAGAAAGTAAAAGGCAGAAACAAAGGTAACATTTGGAACGCATACAAAAATTTAGGAAGAACTGTCATTTTCACTGTGTTAACACGGCCTGCTAGTGAAATAGGCAAGGTAGACCACCGCTTCAAATCAAGTTTCATTTTTTCAATTAACCTTTTAAAATTGGCCTCATACAAATTTTTGTAAGTGCGTGTGACCACAATACCAAGGTAGGTGAATGATTCTCTGTCTAGTCTGAATGGACATGTATGGTAATCCAGATTTTGAGCCAAACTGTTAATAGGAAAAATTACACTTTTAGAAAAGTTCAATTTATAGCCAGATATCCTTTTGACATGATCTAGAAAGTGTATGACACGGGGTAGAGAGACTGCAGGGTCAGAGAGGTATAACAGAAGGTCGTCTGCATAGAGTGAAACTTTATGGGAAAGGCCCCCCTTACAATGGCAGGAAGTCTATTGTCAGCTCTGAGAGCTATGGCTAAGGGTTCAATTGCTAGATTAAACAAAAATGGTGATAGACAGCAGCCCTGCCTTACCCCACAATGAAGTGTAAAGAAATTAGAGTTTATTAAGTTTGTGCGCACAGCAGCCTGAGGAGCGTTATAAATTATGTTCATCCATGTAAGGAAAGTTGGGCCAAAACCAAATTTTCTCAGCACCTCAAAGAGAAATGGCCACAATATGCGGTCAAAAGCCCTTTCGGCATCTAATGAAAGCAAAACTTCAGGGGTATCAGAGGAATGGTTAGAATGAAGTATACTAAGGAGGCGCCGCATGTTGAAAAAGGATTGCCTCCCAGGCATGAAACCTGTTTGATCAGTGGAAATGAGATCAGAGATGACAGTTTCTAGTCGACGTGCTAGGATTTTTGTGAGAATTTTGTAGTCATAACAGAGGAGGCTTATTGGTCGATATGCATTGCATTCCAGGGGGTCCTTTCCCTTCTTTATTAAGAGTGTTATTACAGCCTGGTTCATGGTATCTGGCATTCGGTTAGAAGATAGAATGTCTGCATACAGACGACTTAATATGGGTGCCAATTTATTGGAAAATGCTTTATAGAATTCCACTGATATCCCGTCGGGACCCGCTGCCTTTCCGCTCTGTAAAGAGCTTATGGCTTGCATGATTTCCTGACATGATATAGGGGCGTCGATAGAGGTTTGCGCTTCCTGATTTATCTGCGGAATTTCAAGTTTATCCAAGAACTCTTGGATCTCCCTAGAGTCCAAATTTGCCTCTGGTGTATAAATACCTGTGTAATAATCTTTGAATTGGTCATTAATAGCTTGTGGGTGTGTGGTGGTTTTATCTGGTGCAATGCGAATTTCAGGGATAGTGGTGTTAGCCGTTTTCTGACGTAGCTGATGAGCAAGCAATCTACCTGCTCTATCACTGTGTTCATAATATGCTTGCTTTGATTTAAAAAGAAGTTGTTCCGTCTCTTTGATGGATAGGCAGTCATATTCAGATTGTAATAATAAACGTTCTTTATGTAGATTTGAATTTGAAGGATCTGAGGCAGCCCTACTGTCTAAATCTTTTATTTTCTTTGACAGTTCAGTAAGTTGAAAATTACGTGATGATCGTAACTGGGCTGTGTAGGAGATTATTTGGCCTCTTATATATGCTTTAAATGCCTCCCAAATTATGCTATAAGATACATCAGGCGTTGTGTTTGTTTCAAAAAAGAAATCTATTTGACTACTAATGAAATTGGTAAAATCCTTATCATTTAGTAATAATGGGTCAAAGCGCCATGTCCTGTGTTTAGTGCTACTATTAGGCATCTGGAGATCTAACTGTATGGGGCAATGATCTGATATAACAATACTGTGGTATTTAGAGTGATTGACAAAAGAAAGAGATCTATCATCAACAATAAAGTAATCTATCCTGGAGTAGGACTTGTGTACTGGAGAGTAGAATGAGTACTGCCTCGTTGTTGGATTAGAGCTTCTCCAAGGATCCCTTAACCTACAATGATTTAAAAACGTCTTGATGACCTCACCAGACTTGGAAACACAGCCCTGTGTCCCTACCCTGGACCTATCTAAAATTGGGTCTAAAACAAAATTCCAGTCCCCAGCCATTAATAGCTGATGTGAATTGATATCTGGTAACTTTGCTATTAACTTTGAGAAGAACTCTGGATTGTCCCAGTTTGGACCATACACGTTTGCTAAAATGACGGGTGTGCCATGGAGTTTTCCTGTGATTATGATATAGCGACCGTTTGTATCTGTGATAACTTGTGACGCAGCAAAAGGAGTCCCCTTTTTAATCAGGATTGCCACCCCTCTGGCTCTGGCCCCATAGTTAGAGCAGAAAATGTGATCAACCCAACCCCTTTGTAACTTGGAACAATCTGTGCTCAGAAGATGGGTCTCCTGTAAGAAAATGATATCTGCACCCAATGATTTTAAATGTGTGAAAATACGGGTGCGTTTGATTGGGTGATTCATCCCCTTCACATTCCAACTAATGAGACGTGTGGAACAGGGCGAACAGCTACTTTGTGAAGTCATATTTTAAATGTACACTCAGGGAGATTCAGTATAACATCCCCAGTGGTGAGCAGACCAAATACAACTGAAGAAGAAAAAAACATAAAAAACATAAAAAATGGAAGAAAAACAGTAAAAAGGAACGACAGAAAAAAATAAAAATAAAAAAATAAAAATAAGTGTACCCTAGACCCTTTTCCCCTATGCCGACCTCCCCCCAACCTGGAGATCGCATGAACAACCCCTAGAAAAATGTAAAAGCACATAGCTCTTCAGGTACCTAGACTGCTAAACTATGCAGTCTGCAGGGAGTAAAGAATGGTAATGAACAGAGGTACTGTAAAATTCAAAACTATGATCTCACCTAAACACATTTTGTTTCAATAATAATAACAAAATAAAAAATAAAAAGGGTTTTTTTTTTTTAAGAATCCAGTAGTCACCTCCAGCATTTTAAACATAAATGTAATATGATTAATAAGTTGTTTGTTTACAAACCAATCAACAGGCCTCTATACAATGAAAATAATTAAGTTACTAGACCATACTCTTATTCTGAGTGCTGTCAAGCTTATGCCCTAATGACGTATTGGTCCATCATATTGAAGAGAAAACAAAATAATAACAGGCCTAATAGTAGCCTAAAGGATCAGGCTGTAACCACATTCTCAAAGGGAAAAGAAAAGAAATATATGTGAATCTGTGGTCATTCAGTAGGCCTAGTCATTGTTGGTCAGTTAGCTGAATTTGAAACGAAATAAAGAGAGGAAGAAATATCACCTTTGCAGTCCCATGATAAACAGTCAACGGTGAACAATGTTCTCAGTGACGTACGCCATCGCAGCCTTTGGATCAGTGAAGAATGATTCGACCTCGTTGAATGTGATGCGCAGCTTGGCTGGAAAGCGAACCCCGAACTTGACATCGGGGACATCCTTCAGAATTTTCTTCACACCGTTGAACGCCGCACGTGCCTTTGCCACTCGCGCAGTGTAATCCGGGAAGACAGAGATGGTCATGTCTCCGACTTTGATCTTCTGTTTGGCCCTCGATAGGCGTAGAATTTTGTCGCAATCCTGGTAGTAGTGAAGGCGCGCTATGACCGTCCTCGGCGGTTCCCCTTCCTCTGGAGCATCCTGTAGTGAGCGATGTGATCTGTCGATCAGGGGAGCCTCGTCTAGCTTAAACGCCTCCTTAAGCAAGGCAGACACCGCTGATGTTGAACTGCTGCCAGTAGATTCGGGTATACCGACAATCCTGACATTATTCCTGCGTGACCTCCCTTCTAAGTCCTCGCATTTCTTTTGAAGTTCATCGGTTAACTCCGACAGGCGCTTCACCTCGCGTTGTAGCGTGACAATATCATCACTGCATGAGGACAGACTTTCCTCTGCGCCAGCTAGCGTGCTACGTAGCCCGGCTAGGTCTGAACTAGTGGTGTTTTTGACTTCTTCCAGGCCAGATTTCAAAGCCAGAACGTCCGTTTTGAAAACCCCCAATTCACTTTCAAGGACAGCACGAATCTCCTTCTTCATTACATCAACCAGTTCCTCTCGTAGTTCGCGTTTGAATCCTTCAAAGTCAAAAGACATCGGTGTGCTTTCTTCCGACGCCTTCGGTTCACATGCAGTCTGACTTGTTAGCTTACTTGTTGTCGATGCAGATATGGTTGTCTGTCGCGTTTTGGATGGTTTGCTCGACATCAGGACTTTCTAACACGTGCACAACAATGTTAACTTAAACTTTAGATGTTATTTACCGAAAATACCTCTGATAATAATAATTTGACCGAAGTTTCCTGCAGAGCTACACAAACACACGTCTTACTCCATGCGTGCTCAGCAGCGCCCCCCTTGTCTTTGAACTTTTAAGTGGTTTTAGGAAATGGCAAATAGATCCCATCGCACCACCTGTCTGAAACAAAATGTCAGTTATGTAGTTGAGAAGAAAAATAAATAAATAAATAAATAAATGAAAAGGCCACCAGGAGGATCAAATACTCTGAACGTTTAAACACAGTCTGTCACCTGCCTTCCCTGTACAGGGCTGAACTGGGGGAGAAATAGGGCCCGGGCACTTTTGGCACAATTATCAGCACAGAACTGACTCACTGGTGGGCCTGCACCCTTGTGGGCCCCTATTTTCAGAAATGTAATTGTTTTTTTTTGTTTTTTTTACATTTCTGAAAACAGGGGCCCACGAGGGTGCAGGGCCCATCGGGAAATGCCCGCTATGCCAGATGGCCAGTCCAGCCCTGCCTGCCCCCCCCGTACTCAGCAAAGCAGGCACTCGGTAACTGGTAAAGACAGTCTGGCCTGCCGCAGCGCATTTACACGTCAGTACCCTATCATTACACTCAGACAGCACTGCCAGTATAGCCGCCTCCCCTCCCCTCCCCTCCTCTCCCCTCCCCTCCCCTCGCCTGTGCTCCCCCCGGCCCACCCCCATGCCTATTGCTATTCATGTCTCCACTAGCTATAGGGCACACGTTTTCAAACTTTTTGTTCAACCGGAGACCCCTAATGGATCAGAACATTTCTCATCTGCCTCCTCCTCTCCTATCCTCTCCTCTCATCTGCCTCCTCCTCTCCTCTCCTCTCCTCTCCTCTCCTCTCATCTCCACTCCTCTCCTCTCCTCTCCTCTCATCTCATCTCATCTCATCTCCACTCCACTCCACTCCACTCTCTTCTCCTCTCCTCTCCTCTCCTCTCCTCTCCTCTCCTCTCCTCTCCTCTACTCTGCCTCCTCCTCTCCTCTCCTCTCCTCTCCTATCCATTCCTCTCCTCTCCTCTCCATTCCTCTCCTCTCCTCTCCTCTCCTCTCCTCTCCATTCCTCTCCTCTCCGCCTGCTGATCTGCCATTTTCTCCGGCTCATTTTTTTTGCCGCTGCCGCCTATCCTCTTTCCATATTCCTGACCTCTGTTGGCTCTCACTCTGCCTTTCACTCTTTCTCTCCCCTCTTCATCCTCTCTTTTTGTTTGTCGGGACCCTCCCCATAATCACATCTCAAATGTCAGAGAAATGTCAAGAGATCTGCTTAAACCTCCTCTGCTGTACCATTTTCGTCAATTGCATTTATGACAAACTTTTCCAAGGACCCACCTGGCAATGTGCTGCAGACCAGCCAGGAGTTCCTGGACCCCACTTTGAGAACCCATAAGGCTATAGGGTCTTGGACCTCAGAATCCCTGCTGACTGCCTGTCTCAGACTCAATGCCAGTGAGTGTTTTGAGGGAGCGTGCAGCAATATCGGTGAGTCGTGTGTCAGTCAGATGCATTTAGATTCCGTGCCTTTCATCTTCTCTCCCACCCAGGGCTGGACTAGGGGAGAAGTAGGGCCCAGGCACTTTTGGCTTAAAGGGGCCCCTCATAAATAACGGCGCAGAACTGACTCACTGGTGGGCCCCGCACCCTCGTGGGCCCCTATTTTCAGAAATGTAAAAAATATATACCGGTACATGAAAATAGGGGCCCACTTGAAAATGCCCATTATGCCAGATGGCCAATCCAACCCTGCTCCCACCCACGTACCACAGTCCCCAACTCCCTCCATCCCTCTCCTCTCCTCTTCCCACCTCCGTAATGGTGAAGTGTTGACTCCACTGCAGAAGCCTGGGGTTCAGGGGAACAGGAGTGGCAGCAGAAGAGAAGAGAAGAGAAGAGAAGACACGACATTACAGAAGATGTTGCACAGCACCTCATCAAGGCAAAGATGAGAACGCTGTTTGATGGAATTCAAGGCACTCTTCATCTTCATTAAAAAGCTTTTAATTAAAGCTTTATATATTTATAGCTAGTTCATACTTGAACAGTTAAAAATTGTCAACGTGTTTCGGCCAGCAATGGCCTTCTTCAGGATTTAAAAGAGTTGAAACAAACCTCTGGAATTCAACGAATAAAAATCTAACACAGAAAATAAATAAATATCAAAAAGGAGGAAATTGACCCTGCTGTGGCCCAGGCAGTAGGGCACTGCACTGCTACACCGGCGACCTGGGTTTGATTCCGGGTGGAACCTAGCCAGGCTGTGCCCTCCTAGTGACGCAACACCTTCAGCATTGTTTCTAGTCAGGCCAAGAGCAGTACAAATGGGAAACGTTAATTGTTATGCTCTTGGTCAGACCAAGTCTCGAAGAGATTTGAAAGTCGATGATAATAAGGGTAGGTGGAACCCATCCCTGTCTCTCTCTCCCCACTCACTTCCTGTCTCCCAGCTATCCTGTCAATAATGGCAAAAAGACCAAAAAATATCTTTAAAAAATGGAGGAGGAAACTGTGGCACTCCGGTTTCATTAGTAGAGTTACTTGGGTACAATCCCTGGTGCTGAACAAAAAAGTAACGTTTTGTGGAAAAAAAGCCATCATGCTTGCCAGTGAATGAATAAAAAGTAAAAAATAACTTAAAGAAGAAAAAATCCAAAGGAGTGTGCAAACGGTTTCATTAACCTCGCACTTGCCTGTTCAGTTTGGATAATTGGATGGGCTATGCTGTGCCCACCACCAATGACTAATTGACAGCTGTGATATATTCTGTTCAGTGATTGAGTGACTGCACCCTGACAAAGACCGTGAAGGTCGAAACGCGTCAGTCCGTCCTCTTGTTGCCTTGAAAACAGTAAAAAATAATGAGACCCGAGTGCCACAGTTTCCTGCTTCTTCTTTTTTGATGTTTGCTACCCACAAAGACTGTCTGAGCACCTGTGTTTTTAAGAAGACTTGGATCCTCACGGCGCTTCTGTTCTCCTTTTACCTGAGTAAATAAATAAATAATAGTTAAATAAATAAATAAATAAGCAAATACACAGCACGCACATTAGCTCAAGGATGAACTGTCAGCGGAGAAGATAGAAGTTGCACGCTTGAGGAGTGCAGGGATCCATAGTGTAATCAGCTAAAATCAATGGAGGGACCCTGGCTGACTCTTAGCAGGGATAAGTGGTGAACCAGTCAATGCTAATGACATTGGTAACCAACGCTGCTGAGAAGAGGATGAAAGTCACCCGTCCGGTGTGGTCGGCTGAGATGGCACTTAAGCCGCGCGTCTGCGGCTGGACGTTGGCTATTACCGGCCACGGGTATGCAACACCCTCTCCTGGGGAGGCTGTGTGGGCGCGATCATAAAGCTTTGAAACCAAACTCCACTGCACCCTCTGAACTGGACTTTAAGGAGACCACATCCATTTTTCCAATTGTGCCAAACGCAAACATACCCTGCTTTTTACATCAATCTCTCTCTCTCTCTCTCTCTCTCTCTCTCTCTCTCTCTCTCTCTCTCTCTCTCTCTCTCTCTCTCTCTCTCTCTCTCTCTCTCTCACACACACACACACACACACACACACACACACACACACACACACACACACACACACCATGTACCAATGTTGTACTTACATCTAGGGTTAGGGTTGGTACATGGTATTATACTGGTATTACATGGTATTAAATATTGTTACACTGGTTATTACACTGTACCTAATGTGGTAGGTCCACTGTAATAGTGAGCCATTACAATAAAGTGTTAGGCTACCATACATAAATATCAAAAAAGGAGGAGGAAACTGTGGCACACACACACACACACACACACACACACACACACACACACTCACGCACACACACACACACTCTCTCACACACACACACACACACACACACACACACACACACACACACACACACACACACACACACACACACACACACACACACACACACACACACACAATCAAAGAGGAAGTTGATGGTGCAGTGTACATGGGTTCGCCGTGTTTATAAACACAATGTTGTGAGGAGGGGCAAGACACTGGCAGCCAACCACGTGAGCTATTTTTTTTGACCAATAGCGGTTTCCAACAATCAGAGGTTGAGTTGTGCCCAGCTAGTTTCGCGCAGTCAGGTTAAAACAAAAATATTGAACCCATATATGGGCAGGGAGCATAGTGGATGGAAGAGAGGAAGGTACGTACAAGACCGTTTCAAGATACTTGGGCCCCCCTTCTTCTTCTCTTAAAATCTATTTGGGGAAGGGCCACCTCAACACGACAGATATTTGAAAAGCAGTATGATTGCACTTTTCGGTCACTGAATTGAGTGAGTGCCACATTCAC
>NC_085858.1:33766016-33771016 GCF_034702125.1 Engraulis encrasicolus | reverse complement strand
GATTGGATTTCCTGACTCTTTCTGTATACTGTGAAGGTAACGGCGCTTGACACAATCGTGAATTGAAGCTTTGTAGGCTACATTAGTGGGGTTTGGTTGTTGTTGCCGAGACTCCCACGTTCTGTTTATCACCCCCTTGGTACTGTCACAATATGTTGGAAGGCTAGACCAGTGTTTCTCAACCTTTTTTTTAGACGAGGCACCCTTTCAAATCATGAAAAATGACTGGGGCGACCTATAGGCCTATTTACTTTATTGTGCGTAAATGGCAGATGAAAGATTCCACTGACTAGCATTAACTTATCAATTTAGACAAATATGTATTACATTACATAATTTATTTATCAGCCACGTTTCCACGGCACCCCTGAGGGACTAGAAGACAGCAAAGGTAGGCTACGCTCTTCGGTAGACCTGTAGGCTAATGGGAAATTAATCAACGTCACGCATAGGCTACATCACGAATGCCGATGCCAAAATATAAAAAAGTCTATCGTGTAAAAGGGCTGACCGGTCTGTGTTTAACGCTATTGTTTAACTGATGTTCCGCTTGATCTACAAAGGTCAGTCCACTCAGAACGACGCCATCAGCCCCTGCCCAGCTACGTTGCAGAAGTTGCTAGTTCCTTGGAACACATTGACTGACATATACCACGGCTATCACATTAACGTTTTAAGTTTCATCGTCCTGCGTGGGCTCTCAACCAACTTAATAATCATTAATAATTTCATAAACACTTCAGTAAATAAACATACAGTAGGTAGTTCTACCTAATTCACTTAGATGACAAAACAATGCCCATGATTGAAAGAAAAGATATTTATGCCAAGGCCCAACATGTGCCCACATCAGGTCAGGAACAACCCACACACCACCAGGCCGAGTCTAATAGTCTGCAGTCGACTGATACGTTTGCTTTTGTTAATTCGTCCAAAAATCAATCAGCCCTTCACATGCCTGCCTGTTTTAAACCAAACGTCTGTAATATCCAATTACTGATGAAAGCGGCAAAGAAAATCAAAGTGACAGCTCATATCAAGAGAAGGCACTGCGTCAACTGAAAGACTTTCGACATGACGCGGTTCTCAGAATTCCAACAGGATTTGTCCTTTTTTCTACGGACCCCATTCTCTCTCATTGGTTTAGTAGATTGAAACAGGCATACTTTCTACAACACCAAATTTTGATTGGTTAGGCTAGGCTACCTCATCCTATGTTTGAGCATTTTTGCGTTTAGGTTTTACCAGAATTGGATCAAGTAGGCTACGCAAGTGGGGGCCCGGGGGCAGCGCATCAGAGAGAGAGAGAGAGAGAGAGAGAGAGAGAGAGAGAGAGAGAGAGAGAGAGAGAGAGAGAGAGAGAGAGAGAGAGATGGGTCCCTAGTGCCATAATTTAAGATCTGTCGACAAATCGGGAAAAGGAGGGCTTGTTCCAATGAGAAGTGGGTTTTTTTTCAGTTGTCTAACTGCTTCGGGAGAGGAACGTACTGGCGCTCCAACTCAAGGAACCCAAGAGACGGGGCCAAAGGAAGAGTCGTGTCGTGCGGTGCGGGGTTTACAAAGCTGCTTCAGCACACAACAGAGGGCAATGTTCTCATCTAATATACAGTTTTCAGCATGCTGATGCAGTCGGTCTAAAGGAGAAGTCGTATTGATGGGCGCGCAAAGAGAACCCCTGGTCATCGAACCCGAGGTCCAGTCGCGGTAGTTCCATATGCACGCGAGCACGACCGAGCTCCACATTGGATAGTTTTATGGCTGCGCTTGGAGTGATTACGAGCGAGCTCTGACAGACATGTGCCGTCAGGAGCAGCAATAATACCCCGCATCGCACAGGAAACGGCTCCGGCGCTCTGCCCGTCTGCAATAACGGGGCTGATAAAAGCAATAAACTGAACTGTAAATAAGTGAATCAATGCGCAATGGACGACAAGACGAAAAACTTCAGGAGACGCAGCGCTGGTGAGACTCATTCAATGTCATGATAATATTTTAATTCGCTGGGACCAGAGATGACCATCTCGGCTTTTCCTCAATAATTTTACTTTTAATGGTCACCACAGCACAATGGATCATGACCAAGAGCGCACGGCACGGTGACGGACACTTATTCACTGTGATCAGTTTTCTGTCAGTTGCTTTCGTCGCCAAAGCAAATGCATATGTTGGACTGCACAGAATTGAGATTCTCATGTTCAGCTGCATTACTTAGTTGGGGACAAAGACAATTATGGACAGAAGGTTTATTATTTCTTTCAATTCTACAAAACACAGCCATATCTCACCCTTTGACTACACTTGCAGCTTTAGTTAAAGGGGATATATTTTGTTGATTTGCACTATGATGGAACCACCACATTGCTCGAAGAAGAGCTTGTCTCTGTCATTACCAGTACCTCGAGAGGGGCAAGCCACCCTCAAACCCCCGCAGCATCTCTGGAGGCAGCCGCGGACCCCCATCAAGATTAAACACCGTGGATACTCAGACACTGACCGGCATCACCACCGGCAAATCGAGCGCTCAAATGCGATGGACACGAGCGACCGACCAGGACTCAAGAAGTCTCGAATGTCCTGGCCCTCCTCTTTCCACGGAACCACAAGTGCATCACCATCCATCGGGAACTGCGTGGGAAATAAACGGTAAAGTAGAAAGTTCACACACACTTCCCTCGACTGCCTGTGATGTGAAGCGATAACTAACATACCATCTTAAAGTGGTCTAAATCTGCTCGGAAACGCATGAAATCGGCTGCAAGGGTTAACTGCTGTGGAGTGCTTTGTTTAGTGAGGCGGGACGCGTGGGTTCTCGGTAGTGATGCGTTGTGCGTAACCGTTCGCTGTGTTTGAACGTTGCAGCGTGGATGACTCCGACGCGCAAAAGTCTGACAAGTAGCCCACCTTCCCGCCCACTCCGAAGCAGCAATAAATAGACTTATAGTGTTTCAAACGCCATTTCCCTGTCAGCGTTAAACAAATAGCGTTGATAAAGGTGAGATAATGTGGTGTACAAGCTTAAAATGGTCTCAAAGGTCTATTGGGTGCCTTCGTGCGTGAGCGTCTCTGCCGTTGGAGTTTTGCTTTTCTTGCGTGAACCAGGCTTTTACAAAGCCGCCAAATATCACCGGCGTGAAATGGCTTCTTTTACGCGTCTGAAAATATTTGCCCAACTCTCAGCCTCTGGCACGGAAATACGCGTTATCCATAGTAACCATCAATATCACACTAAGCCCATCCTGTGCTGGTAAGAAACGAGCCTGATGTAAACCACCAATTACACTGCATCTAATCTCAATCACAAATAGCATGTCAACTAAATACATAATATCTCAATCGTCAAGGAAGGCAGTGCTAGATGCACTGCACAATCACAGAGTATGAGCTGAGTAAAAGATCAGAGTGATGCATACAGAAACTTTGACACACTATATCTCCCCATTTTCTGTCTTTCCCCCATCATTTGAGAAAAGTCTCGCTATTTTGCTGCTGATTGGAGGAAAGGCTGTTATAGGTGTCCCCACTCATTCTCTGCAGCACTAAAGCTGCTGCTGCTGCTGCTACTGCCATCACTATCAGAGGAAGATAAAATCTCCCTCTCTCTCTCTCTCTCTCTCTCTCTCTCTCTCTCTCTCTCTCTCTCTCTCTCTCTCTCTCTCTGTGTGTGTGTGTGTGTGTGTGTGTGTGTGTGTGTGTGTGTGTGTTTGCAAGAGAGACCAAGCGAGTGTGTGCATGAGGCTGTCTGTGTGTTGATGTACTTGAGCTAAAGAGAGACAAGAGTGCATGTGTGGCTCTGTGCCTTGCAAAGAGAGAGGAAGAGAGTCAGTGTGTTCATGGTGGTGCATGTATGTGTGCGAGAGAGGCAGTGCGCACAAGTGTGTGTGTGTGTGTGTGCGTGTGTGTGCGCGCGTGTGTGTTTGTGCCTGTGTGCAAGAGTGGCTCCCTGTGTGTGTTCTGAGAGAGAGACAGTATGTGCGTCGTGTGTGTGTATGTGTGTGCATGTGCGAGAGCACTATGTGCATGTGTGTGAGAGCTGTGAGAGATGGTGGAGGTTCTGTGTGTACGAGAGTGGCTGTGTGTGTGTGTGTGTGTGTGTGTGTGTGTGTGTGTATGTGTGTGTGTGTGTGTGTGTGAGAGAGAGAGAGAGAGAGAGAGAGAGAGAGAGAGAGAGAGAGAGAGAGAGAGAGTGGAGCATGGGCAGTGGGTGGATGTGTGTGTGTGCGAGAGAGGCTGTGTGTGTGTGTCAGTGTGTGCGTGTGTGTGTGTGTGTGTGTGTGTGTGTGTGTGTGTGTGTGTGTGTGTGTGTGTGTGTGTGTGTGTGCATATGTGTGTGTGTGTGTGAGTGATGCTGTGTGTGTGTGTCAGTGTGTGCATTTGTGTGTGTGCATGTGTGTGTGTGTGAGTGATGCTGTGGTGAGCAGGATGATTATTACAGTAATAACACAGCACTGGCAGCACGGCTGGCCCCCGGGGAGGCTTGATGCCCAGGCTTGGCTCCAGCCCTCTCACTCCTTTTACCATCCTACCGGCCTGTTTATTTATTTGTTTATTTATTTAGTGGTTTATTTATTATTTTTTTTTATTCAGAGACTTAGAGTGGGCTCGCGATGATGACAAGGTTTCTGTGTTTCGATGCAACTATAGTCACGGAGAAGAACCACATGCATGGTGTCGGGCGACGTGTGTGTGTGTGTATGTGTGTGCGTTTGTTTCTTTATTCATTTATAGATGTATTATTTACTTACTGACTTAGGTACTGTGTGGCGGCGGCAGACTGCTGGCTGGGTGGGAGCATGGTCAGCTTGTGTGGGCTAGTATGAGGGAAAGACCATGCAGACCATGGTGGCGCAGGCAAAAAACACGACAGTGCAATAAATGTATGAGTGGAGGCTCGGTCATTATGCGGATCAACCATACCTCTTCAGTTGAACTGGCGCTTTCATCCTGCACCCATTTTCAACTTTACCTGTGTAGACCAGTGGTTCTCAACATTAAAAAAATAA
>NC_085858.1:33751016-33761016 GCF_034702125.1 Engraulis encrasicolus | reverse complement strand
AGCAAACCGAGGGAGGCGGGTCAACCATACCATTTTGGAAACATCAATCGTTATGCTCAAGGTCAGACCAATTCTCAGAAAGAGATTTGAAAGTGGATGATAATCAGGCTAGTTAAGTGCAGTGCTTTACATATGTCATATGTCAACCCACTTTCACCGACCACAAAGGTCTGACAACATTTTTTGGCATACACTTAACATCAATAAATTGGAGATTTTGTTGGTTAATATATGCTTCATGTGGTAATGAACATGTTAGTATTTGGAGCAGAGGCATATGCAGGTTTTGGTCACTGGGAGCGAGGATGTACCCATTTTTTAAAAGTTGATTTAATTTACTGCCATGTTAGGCCCGGCTGCCCGCTGGCTTTGATGTTTGGGATGAGGGACACGCCATCGAATCAAAACAATTTGATTTGGCTGATCAGACTGTCTAACAATGGAAATGAGCTTCTCCGTCGCTCTATCAAGGATGCACAGAGGGATGCGTGCGAGGATTCCCTAACATTGTGTGTGTGTGTGTGTGTGTGTGTGTGTGTGTACGTGTGTGTACGTATGTGTGTACATGTGTCTCTGTGTGTGTGTGTGTGTGTGTGTGTGTGTGTGTGTGTGTGTGTGTGTGTGTGTGTGTGTGTGTGCGTATGTGTGTGTGTACAGTACGTGTGTGTGTGCATAGTTGTGTGTGTGTGTGTCAGCATTTGTCTGTGGGGGCGAGAGGAGGGAGGTGAGGTGGGGGGGGGGGGGGGGGGTAGAGCTCTGCCTCATGCTGTTTGTGTGAGTGTTTTTATGTCCATTCATTTCATTTTTATGGAGACGTTTTAGCACCGGGTTGCGTTGCCAGCCAGAGGAAGAGGCAGAGTGCTGGAGGGAGATAGACTGGCGTAACACCCAGCTCATACGGCCATTGCTTTTGTTTTTTATTTCATTGTCGCAAAAAAATGGTCTATAGTCTGCCTGGGTTTAGTGTTTCAGGGTGTTTTTTTCACTCCACTGGTTTGATGATTAGGTCCACCTTACCGTAGGTAGTAAAATGGTAATGCAGCCTACAGCATGCAAGATAGGATGTGGTCCACTTTCACAGTGGCAAACAAACCAAAAATGGGTCCCATTGATGTTTCTTACTCATGGATACGTATCTGAGCCATCCCTAATTTATTTTTGCATGGTTTGTCACTCCAGTCAAGCGGAGCATTCGGAGATCTTGGGCCACTAGATGTAGTCCAATTGTCAAAAAGAGAAAAATCAACTTGAAAACTGAAAGTTAAGTCTGCAACACCAAGCTCCCATTTCTCTTATTTACATTGAAATAAGAGAAACGGGAGCTTGGTGTCGCGGACTTTACTTTCAGTTTCCACTAGATGTACTCCACACCCGATTTCCGTTGATGCTCTTACACCAACAAAGACAAACCTTACATAGAGGTTTTTTTTTAAGTATACTTTTTGGGGCTTTACAATTCTTTTTTGTTGTTTTTCTCAGACAGGATAGTGAAGTAGGGACAGGAAGCGAGTTGGGGAAAGAGACGGGGAAGGATCAGGAAATGACCCGAGCTGGGAGTTGAACCCAGGTCGGCCGCGTAGTAGACGAGTGCCCTACCATGTCAGCCACAGCAGGGCCCATATAAAGAGTTTCTGATCCGAATGGACAGTGTGCTGTGTATGCCAACTGCTATTGGTGTGAAATATATTCCCTCACGGGCCGGCTGCAGTGTTATTGCTGTGTCGATTGAGAAACTTCAGTCCTCAGTACTCCTTCCCATGGTTGTGGCATATGTCGTAGGCCCTCGGTGCAGATGGGATTGACTCACTGTTTGCTGTAAAAAAAACTCGATTGCAACATAAAAACAGAGCTAAGACATTACTGAGGGTCCGAAGTTAACAGATGAAGACTTGGTCATTACACAGTAACAGATGCAGTGTTAATTCGAAATTTAGACAGTACTCTTGGACAGCCAAATGCACTCAGTGTGTTAAATCAACTCTACTTGTTGAATTAACAATGCAAAATTGACTGTGATAATCATTTTGGAAACAACAAGCTTATAATAGAGTCTCTGCAGGGAAGGATTAACCAACCCTTTGAAAATATGGATAATTGACTGTCCAAATCACCCAAGAAGGTTTTTAAATAACAGCTAATCCAGGTACTCACCAGACTTCATCTGTCCATATTGCTGAAAATTAATAGTTCAGTATCAGAAGGGCTGGGAGGACTTGTAATTGTAAATGATTGTAAGACATTCATTTTCAAATCGTTTTTATATTTGCTTCAGAGGACCTAGTATGCCATTAGCTCTTCATGACGAGATCATGATAAGATCATACAATGGTGTTACATTAGGGTAACTTCAAAAGACACTTGGAATATTAATCCTTGAATTACTAGTAATCTCACAACAATAATCAACAGAAATGAAATGTAGCTAAACAACAATAGATGAACTTTCAAGGACACAATGACTTAAATGCATTTGCTCGTGTTGTTAAAATATCATAAAAAGTCATGCAAAGAATAATTGCTCCACCAGACAGTATGAATGGAAGGGAAATGTTATTTGTGGGGGCTAGAACTGTACTGCACCTAGAGCTTATAAATATTTGATGTGTTGACGTGGAGCCTATTGCTCCAACAAATTATACGGTGAGTCTGTGTGAATGTTATCTGGTCCCATGGACCATTGCTCTCCAGAAGCTTTCCACGGAGAGGAAAGAATGACCGATGGAACACAAGAACAGCTCAGCCTGCAGTTCTGTTGCTATGGTTACTTGTTTTGTGGACGTGTAAAGTAGATACTTTTTTTTTTGCCCAAAAAGGCAAAGGGAAATCTGACTCCCCCATGTAATGTGTTGTGTGGTATGTTGTTGATTGAAAATGTACCAGTAAACACATTTGTTGTTTCCCATCTCTGTCCATGTCTACCAGAGCTGGCATAATGCCAGAAGGGTAAAGAAATAAGTTGAGTTTTTTTTTTCGCCCACTTTTTTATGTTTTAGAAAACTTCTATGTTTATTCTATTCGTTCAATTCAAACAAGGACCACAGTTTCTTTCTCCTTCCTTCTCTCCCTCTCTGTCTACCTTCTTTTCCTCTCATTTTGTATCCGCATTTCACTTCAGCTTTCCTTCCTTACAATATTTGGTTCACTGGTAGTGTACAATTCAGGTGGAGGCACCTAGCCGCCGGGGTACCTTCTTCTGAAAGCCTATAGGGGACTTAAAGTTATGCATTCTTCATTGTTGGATGCTAATTGGAGTATCCGGATTGATCTGGAAGAATTTTCTTTTGGCTACTTTGTTTACAGGCTGGTGAACTCGTTAGACATGGAATTAGAACCTCTCCTTAATTACCTCAACTTACTGCAATGTGTTTTTCTTCAATTCTTCACATTCCTCACATGCTGTAGGCCTACTGCCGGATATGTGCAGACTTCATAAATCCACCCACTGTTCACACTTGGGAATCCAGAACATACAGGATTACAAAGAAGAAGAAAAACTCTGCTATTCCTGTTTCCGGAGTCTTCTTTTTATTTTATGGTGCTTTTGTGCAGCATTTGTACACTGTACCTTTGTGGCTGACATTTTCAGGACCTGCACGGCATAAAAAGCTGCTCTTATTAGCAGCATTTAAAATGTTTTTTCGATGGCTTCTTCTGTCCCTGATGCCGTTACGTTGACGGAATAATGTTAAGAAAGATCATTTTGAAATGCCGGGTGAAAGTGGGGAGCAGTGTTTATCTTGTAGAGGGAGGAAGCTCGGTAAATCAAACTAGACACATATTAGTAAACATATCTCCCCGTCTTGCAGGGTGATAGCCAGAGGGGGGAAGCCTTCTCGGAGGCAGTGATACCACAGTTATCTGAAACGTTCTTCTGAAACAGGTGTCATATTGTAAATTATATGCGCATTGCACTGCAAAACGTGACACGTATGTAAATGTATCGTAGGACTGCATTACATACACAATATAACCTACGTACGGTATATGCGGCAGTGCAGTATGTGTGGGTTGTATGTTGCATGTTTCTGCTAAGATCTGGTTACAGCAAGTGAATGGTTCTAAGTAACATTGAGCACAGTGATGTTTTTCACTTCTAACATGGCCTTGGGAAATGATGTCCAAGCTGTGCACTCTAGCTGTCCGCCTTCTCGCACTCACTCAGAAAACTCTTGTGTCTGTGTGTCCTCTCATAACATAGCTTGTGAATTTTTAACCCTATACTGCACGGTGTTGCCATATGGCAACATACCACTCTTTTGGCATTTCTTGGTATTTAAATATAAATAATAGACACTGATTGGTTTTCATATTGAAACTGTGGCCTTGTTTTATCCAATTATGTGGTTTGTTGGCATCACATGACACCACACACTGCCCCAGGCTCGCTCTTTCCCTCACTGTACATGAGTGTGTCTCCTTGACAGATTGCTCTGCCATTGGCCAAGATATTTCACACTTTTTGCAATATTTACAAAAATGTAAAAAATATTGGGATGATCTATAGTTAGTCATGATCTGTTTTCACCATTTGTTTTGTTTTCAACTACAATTATTTCCTTTTTATGTTGAAAAATAGGTATGTTGCCATACGGCAACATTGTGCGGTAATTGAACAAGACGGTCAATAGGGAAAGTGTATTGATACATATACCCAATTCTAATTCATTGATTAATTGATTTATTTATTGATTGAATGATTGATAACTGATAATATTTATAATTAATGCAATGGCAGTCTATAATGAACATTAAAAATGTTATAATAGGTGTACAGAACTGTTTTATGAGCTTTCACTCTGAGTACATGCAGAAAAGCGAACAAGGCCTATGCAGCCTCCCCAGACTGCCAGAGGTATACCACAAAAATCCCCAAACCCCAGATTAGAGCATAAAGCTACGGTCATCTTGACCATTTTAAGCCTCCAAAATGTTTTGACTTCATTTGTCTGTTATAAATAGGCTAATTAGCACACAACATTTGTGCAAATCTGTCAACCCGATCAAAAATGATTGTACAAGGTCAACCATTTTGAGAGTCAGCCATTTTAAAAGCATAATCTCCACATTTCAAACAGCTCATAAACCAATTATATCATTAACACATAAGATTTACTGCAAATCCAAGCACCCATTGAAAAGTTGTGGCGTAAACAAAAGGTAGGCCGTCTCGAAAGATTGCCAACTTCAAAGTCAGCCATCTTGAAAGTCAGCTATCTTGAAAGCACTGGCCTCACAATTTTACATGGCTTATTTACTCATTATAGAGTGTTATCACACAAGGTTTAGTGTAAATCCAAGCATCCATTCAAAAGTTATGACAAATAACCTGTCGGTTATGTTGAAAGATGCCTGGCCCGCAAATCGGCCATCTTGAATGTCGGCCATCTTGAAAGTGTTGGCTTCCGAAATTAAATCAGTTCATGTACATATTATAGACAGTTACCATACACATTTTTGTGCAAATCTATGCACAGATATTGTGTTAATACCTAATGTATTCATTGGTGGTTGGTCAACGTAATACCACTGAAATACTGTTTTTCGGAGATATAATAAACAGTATTCACTTGTTCTCTCAATGGCAAAAATGTGTTAAATAACTCCCTTGAACTTGTGGGTAAACTTTCAATGTTTTTGTGAGATAAAAACAATTACATTTCTATCAAATAATCCATAATGTTGTATGACCCTTGTTTGGTCTTGGAGTAAAAATGTACACTGGATCCTTTCCGTAACTGCACAATGTTGCCATATGGCAACAAACCTAAAAGTACCCCCCCAAAAAACTTTTTTTTGAAAAAAATTGCAAATATGTCTTAAGAAGTTCATTTTATGTGACAAAAACCACAGCAAGATTTTTTTCCATGATGGGATAATAATGCGTGCAGTATAGGGTTAATAACAATAGACGAATACTCTTTATTTTATTCTGGGATATTTTTTTGAATATTTCAGTTTGACTGATGTATCAATCTCACTGTCATTGCCAATGTACTTTTCCCTCTAAATGGAAAATAAATCTATTTTCAAATGAACAGTAGGCACTGTCACTCTATCAGATTGCTTTACGATTTGTGTTCCTCTCTCTCTCATGCCCATTTTCAGACGTCAGTAATTTCCACTCATTTTCAAATGCATTCCCTCTCCAATAGACTCCTTTTCTCCCCATCCGTAATAGCCTGGTATATATATGGCGTCTTTGTCCACAGTAATTACCAACTTCGATCCTGACGACGACTCTCAATCATCTTGCTAGTGCTGCTGTTATCTTCAGCTTCTCTTCTGTTGTCCCTCTTGGCTTCTCTCTCTCTCTTTCTCGTTCTCTCTCTCTCTCTCTCTCTCTCTCTGTTCTAGCATCTCTCTATCTCTCCCATCCGCCATCTTTCTCTATCTTTCTCGTCATCTTACCCGGCCTTGTCCTCTCTTATTTGTTCACTGTTGCCTCTGTCTCTGTCTGTCTGTCTGTCTGTCTGTCTGTCTGTCTGTCTGTCTGTCTGTCTGTCTCTCTCTTTCTCTCTCTCTTGTTCCTCCCGTCTTCTCCCTATCCCTCCACTCTTTCACTCATTTCCACATGCCATCTCTGTCTCTCTCTCTCTCTCTCTCTCTCTCTCTCTCTCTCTCTCTCTCTCTCTCTCTCTCTCTCTCTCTCTCTCTCTCTCTCTCTCTCTCCCTCTCCCCCTCTCTCTCTCATGCTTCATTGTGTGGGCCTGTGTTCACCTGGGTCCCTGTAGCTTCTCTTCTCCTGCTTCTCTGGGATATTTCTGCTCATACTTACCGCTGTGCTAATCACAAGGCTGGATCTATCATTTCTTCCCACTCTCACACTCTCGTCCTCTGAGATCATCCTTCCTCTCCATCGCTCTCTCTCTCTCTCTCTCTCTCTCTCTCTCTCTCTCTCTCTCTCTCTCTCTCTCTCTCTCTCTCTCTCTCTCTCTCTCTCTCTCTTTGTCTGCACACTTTCTCAATTTTCTCTCTCTCTCTCTCTGTTTTTCTCTCTCTCTTCATGACTGCCTCCATTTCTCAGTCTGTGTTGCATTCGTGATCCCCAGCAGTCCTGACCCCCCATGCACAGCACCCCCCCCCCCCCCCCCTTCTTGCCACCACCCCTCCCCCCATTTTGCAATTTCCCCCGGCGTGCGTGCGTGGTGGTGACGGCGGTGGTGGAGCTGAACTGCCCACTGTTAAACATTGTAGCCTTATGTCGCTTATTACTTCTCATAGCCCCCCCCCCCCGAAGGCGCACCTCTACAAATGATATGGCTGCTGCCTCGCACAATGCACCCCCCAAAGATTCACACACACACACACACACACACACACACACACACACACACACACACACACACACACACACACACACACACACACACACACACACACACACACACACACACACACACACACACACACACACACAAACATGTATTCACACATACACAGTATACACACATAAGATCCAGTATCTCTCTCTTCCATCTTGCTTTCCTCCCCACCAAGCGCACTAATTTAACCAACACAACAGCAGGCACAAGCAAAACAAACAAGAATATGGCAAGTGTTGAATGATGTGCACGCAGTCAGCTAAGGCGATTCCCATCTCATGACCCGGGCAGTGGGAAAGAGTGCGTTATTCTGCTGTGATCTAAGTTGAAGGTGAAGATTTTGCGCATCCCAGGAAAAGGTGCAGGGCCAAAGCTGACTGTAGTTTCAAAGACTGTGAAGTCGAAATGTTATCCAGCCATGAAATAATAAAAGAAAATTGAATGAATCTGCTGTGATCTAACCCATGTGCAAGGACACATTAATGTGAATACCTACTGTATTCTCCTGTTCACACAACATGGCCAAGGGAAACACATCCTTTAGAAAGTGAAAAGATATTGAATATAAACTGCTTTGAATAATAAGAAACTGGGGTGGATGAGAATTCAGCTGTGCTGATGGTTGGATGGGACACGTTACAGGTGACAACAGCACTTTGAAGTTGAACTTTGGCATACTTGTTACCTGATCTAACAACGCACATTTCTGCAACAGTAGTCATGGTAGCCAATTGGAATGTGAGAATGCTGGCATTCCACTTTGCACTTTGTATCTGTCATACTTTGCCTCTGTTGCTGCTTTTGTTGGTGCAGCCATGAAGTAGTCAACGCTACGTATTCTACAGTAGGCTTTTGTCATGTTCTATCATCTGTTCAGTTCACAGGGAAAAGCCATCATCTCTGGAGAATGAAACAGGTCCACAAAATGCTCTACTGACGCAAAAAAAGAACAGAAAAGAAGATGAGAAACAGTGAAAGGGACCTACAACAGCACTGTGAATGAAAAAGAAATAATGGACTGGAAATTACTAAGGTAGCTCCACTCTGTGGCAGACAGAAAAAAAATATGTGCAATGGAAGCTACAACTGTACTGTGATGGATAAAAAAAAATAATGGATGGGAATTCACTTAGGTAGCTTCACTACCTAAAAGGTAGACCTAAAAATGCTGAGAAACAGTGGGATAATGGCGGCAGAACTGTAAATGAAACAAAAAATGGATGGGAATTCACGTTGGTGATGACACTCTGGTGTTATATAGCTGAAGGGCCATGGCTGGATTGACCATACGGTAAACAGGACATTTGCCCGGTGGACTGTTGATAATTTTGGCACCATTTTTGGCTCATGGTGCTACAGCATGCCTCTTAGAGAAAGCAGATATTAATAAAGCACACACCAGCTCAGATTAGATTAGTAGAATTTTGTCAAGGGCTTCATTGTCTCTCTCAATGTCTGGTGGACCGGTCTTGGCTTAAAATGCCCTGGAAGATTTTCCATCCCAGTCCAGCAAAAGAGGGTAAAGATGTGGTTGCCTGGTGACAGTGTGTGTGAGTGAATGCGGTGTCGCCCCTGTGAAAGCTAAAACAAATTCACCAGGGCCGAAGCAAAGTGGGTGACTGCAGTAAATTCTACAAGTTAAAAGGCACGTTAACTTTGGTAAATGGGATCAGACGAAAACTAATTTTAATGTAAATATCTTTGAATGCTCCAGGTTGACTAGCTAGAGATGCTAAAAGAAGAGGCCAGAGATGCTAAAATCAAACATGTCAACATGGCTTAATGGTAGGGCACTCGTCTATACCACACGGCTGACCCGGGTCCGATTTAGGCCTGGGTCGTTTGCTGAACCTTCCCCGTCTCTCTTTCCCAAAAACATTTCCTGTATCTCTCTCAAACTGTCCTGTCAGTAATAAAGTCTAAAACACCAAAAATATCTCTTAACCTTTAAGAGCGTTCGGGAATGTTCGGGCAGTGAAAGTTCTGGGCGTCATTCAATAAAATGTGGAATTTTAGTATCTTGCATTGTTATAGAGCGCATTCTTTTTATAGAAAGTTCAAAAACCCACACTCTTGAAAGTTAAAAGGTCAACATTATGCAGAGCGGATAAAGCAAATTCATAATGAGCCTTCTTCAACCATCTCAGCTACCACTTCCCTTTGGTCTCTTTTGAGGTGTGTGTAGACAGTCATGTTGGCGAGACTGGCACGTGGGTGTGATGGGTGCCCCTGTATTTGCTAGTGGTGAGGCTGGCATGTGGGTGCAGTGCCCCTTTGACAGCTATTGGTGAGGCTGGCATGTGGGTGTGTTGTGGTGCCCCTGTGATTGCTATCGATGGGGCTGGCATGTGGGTGTAGTGCCCTTGAGACTGGCATGTGAGTGTGGGTGTGCCCCTTTTACAGCTATTGGTGGGGCTGGCATGAGGGAGCGGTGTGAGTGTGGTGTGGGTGCGGTGTGGGTGCGGTGCCCCTTTGACAGCTAGTGGTGGTGCTGGCATCAGGGTGCGGTGTGAGTGTGGTGTGGGTGCGGTGCCCATTTGACAGCTAGTGGTGGGGCTGGCATGAGGGAGCGGTGTGAGTGTGGTGTGGGTGCGGTGTGGGTGCGGTGCCCCTTTGACAGCTAGTGGTGGGGCTGGCATCAGGGTGCGGTGTGAGTGTGGTGTGGGTGCGGTGCCCCT
>NC_085858.1:33741016-33743516 GCF_034702125.1 Engraulis encrasicolus | reverse complement strand
ACACAGCTTGTCTCCTTTGATCCTTCAGCTCCGGCTCGTGCCTGTAGCATGGGCACGTCAGGGCCAGGGCTGGACTGGCCATCTGGCATAGCGGGCATTTCCCGGTGGGCCCCGCACCCTCGTGTCACTATTTTCAGAGATGTAAAAAAAAACATTAAATATGTATATTTTTACATTTCCGAAAATAGGGGCCCATGAGGGTGCGGGGCCCACCGGTGAGTCAGTTCTGCACCACTAATTATGAGGGTCCCCTTCAAGCTGGGCCCTATTTCCCCCTCAGTCAGCCTTGGCCAGGGCCAGGGCCAGTGGTCGGTGGTGCTGTTTGGCCATGCGGCAGTGCCCTGTGGGGGCGGTAGGCATTGTACTCACTCCCCTCATGCTGGCCCTCCTGTGTGGCTACACAGTAAAAAAATGCAGTGTTAATTCAACCCTTAGAGTATACTCTGGGACCAAATACACTGTAGAACATGCTCAATAGCCTCTCCAAGTGTTGAATTGACACTGCAGTGTTTACTGTGTATGCTGCCGGCCACCTACCAATTTTATTCTGTATGCTCCCAGCTACCTCTGTCTGTGCCCCTTAGGTCTGTTAGTTTGCCATTTACTCCCCAAGCCCCAACCCCCCCCCCCCACACACACACACACACACCGACATCCTTCATGTTTCTCTCTCCCTCCCTCTCTTTCGTTCTCTCCCACTCACTTGCTCTTTTAGTTTTCTTCTCTCTGATTCGGTCCCTCGTTCTGCTACTCTCTGTAGTCTTCCGTGTTCCTGTTCTCCCTGCTTTTACCTCCTTCCTTCTCTCTCTCTCTCTTTCTCTCCCTCTCTTCCTCTCTATATATACATATGCTGAATATAACTCACTTTCTTTTCGCTTCTCTGACTCTGTCTTTCCTTCTATTGCTTACACTGCCTTTGCTTTTTTGCTTCACTTCTCTCTCTCTCTCTCTAGTTCTCTCTCTCTCTCCCTTATCTCCCTCCCTCTCTCCCTCCTCTCTGCTGGAGTATCGTGACTAGTCTCTGTTTGCTGGCTGGCTGGGACTATTTTTTACCAGGAGATTGGGATGCTCCGATGCACTTTGAGTGACAGCACCAGGCAGGTCATCCCAGCGGAGTGGAGAGACAGCACTCATATCTCCAGAGGAGGAGGAGGAGGAAGAGGAGGAGGAGGAGGAGGAGGAGGAGAGGAGAGGAGGATGGAAAGATGAATGGAGAGGACGAGAACAGAAGCAAAAGAAGAAAAGAGAAGAGGAGAGAAGAGAAGAACAGAACAGAGAAGAGGAGAAACCATGGGAAGAGAAAATGAAGGACGAAGAGAGGAAAAAGAAGGGAGGAGAGCAAGAAGTGAGATGAGGGCCACACACACAGTGCCAATCATTATAGATAGCGACAACAGTCCCCCACACTAGTTCATTTATCATCAGCCATGTTGAGCTTGTCCAATCCTGCTTATCATCACCACCAGGGCCACTGTCAAGCTTTGGCTGGGGGCCCCAGGTCAAAGTCATCTGGAAGGCCCCCCCTACCTGATCCATGAAATGTAATGAGAACCTGATACTGGGCCCTCTCTCCCCCTGGCCTGGGCCCTTGCCTGGTTACCACCAGACCTAATGACCAAGTGTCGTTCAGGTCGGAGTATGGGAGTTCCCAGGCTACCTGGGCCCGGGACAACTGACCCCTTTGTGCCCCCATCCCGCCGGCCTCCCTGATGATATCCCCGTGCTGTTCTGTCTCTAGGTCCTGTCCACTGCACCTGCTGTATCCTTCACTTCATCCGTCTCAGTGGCTGCTTTTGTGTTTGTTTATGCATGCACAAGCTTGGGGCCACGCTTCTCTGCCATGCATTCTGTTCAGCCACTTGCATAGCTGTCAGATGCACCGGATAAAGGAACACACCTCCGAATTAATGGCTTGAAACGGGATGAAGCTGCAGGTTTTTTTTTTGCTTTTTAATCTTGTCTTTCCCTTTTTCTCCCCCTTCTTTTTCCCCTTGCATTCATCTCCCTCGTTCTCTCTCTGTTTTTCTCTCTCTCTCTCTCTCTCTCTCTCTCTCTCTCTCTCTCTCTCTCTCTCTCTCTGCCCGCCCCCTCTCCTTCTGTTCCTCAGATGCTTATCGCGGGTGACAGATGAGGGCAGCACTTGTCGTCATCTGTGGTGTAGGCCCTGTCTGTCTGTTTCGCTCGCCACGCTAGCCGGGCTTCGGCCCTGTCCTCGGACTCGGCCCTTTTTTTGCAGCAGGGCAGACAGGGACAGGTGGCTCAGGGACAACAGTGCAAGTGACAGAAGGTGTTAAAGAACGAGACAAAGGGCTGTGACAGAGAAAATGAAGGAGAGGGGGGGGGGGGCACAGCCCTTTGTTTTCTGTACCAAACTCCCAGCAGAGAATCTATGTTGCGAGGACACACCGCGCAACACAGCAAACCACAACATAACCCATGACTCATGGGTCATGACAGGGAGAGAGAGAGAGAGAGAGAGAGAGAGAGAGAGAGAGAGAGA
>NC_085858.1:33731016-33736016 GCF_034702125.1 Engraulis encrasicolus | reverse complement strand
CTCTTTCTCTCTCTCTCTCTCTCTCTCTCTCTCTCTCTCTCTCTCTCTCTCTCTCTCTCTCTCTCTCTCTCTCTCACCCCTAGCCCCTCACTTCTTCCTTTCTTGATAGTCCCACCACCCAGTCCCAGCCCCCTCCACATTGTGATTTTCCTCCTTGCCCTCAATCACTCCTAGCCCCTCACTTCTTCCCTCCTTCCTTAATCGTCTTCCCCAGTCTCAGCCCCCACATCGTGATTTCCTTCTCCTTGCTCCGCTGTCATGCCACTCTGAGCCTCACAGGTGGCGTTTATTTCCCTGTGATTAAACGGGATCGCCACAACCTGTCTCTCACACACACAGGCCCTCCTGCCACCGATAGCTACTTTGAAATGTGATGGCATGGCAGCCAACTTTTATGTTGGACACGATTGAGCCTCCCCACTGAGCTCAAAGAGCCGTTCACCTGCTAATGAAGGGGGAAAATGATGAACGCATGCAGTGTGTACGTGTGTGTGTCGTGTGTCCGTGGTGTGTGTGTGTGTGTGTGTGCGTGTGTGTACGTGTGTGTGGGCATGTGTGCGTGTGAGTGTGTGTGTTTGGAGGAGGGGGACTGGGGATTGTGTTTTTAGTGTTTTGAAGTTGACTAAAGGGCATTTCCCTGCAGAGATAAATGACATGGTTGTTGAAATGGACACCCAGCCTGCGGTCAAGACAGGCCCGTTTCAAGGTATTTGGAGGCCCTAGGCAAAGAGGGAATTGGGTACTTGTTCTTCTCTTCAAACTATTGGCCCCCTCAAGAGAACTTTGAATAGCGGTATCATTGCACTCAGTCATTTATTTTAGGGAGATGTTGCCACACTTACAAAGTTATCATTGCTGTAATTAAAAAGTAGATAACCAGTTATTACAAGGGATCTCCCTTTCAGTTAGGGGCCCTTGGCAATTGCCTAGTTTGCTTGTGTGGTTGTGATAGGCCTGCGGTCGAGAGTAGATGGTACCAATGTTCTGCTGCGGTTGGAATCACCCGATCAGGCTCTCTGCTGTGTAGCACCGCTTATAACCTCCAGGCTAACCCCCTGAAATTACACACTCTACTCTCATGACCGACAAAAATGGCTTTTCCTTCTCTGTCTGCCTGTCTCTCTCTCTCTCTCTCTATCTCTCTGTCTCTCTCTCTCTCACACACACACTCACTCGCTCTTTCTTTCTAGCAAACTCCAGCTGCGCTCCAAGCAGGAGAGCACAGACTCACAGGACCAAAGCCAACACATGTACTTGATTCATGCACAAACAGCGAGATCAAAAACCCCTGTGTGACCAGGGTCCCTTGAGGTTAAGCACCTGAAGGCTACGACAAACTCATCTGACAATGAAAAGCCCTCGTATCCTTTGTAGAGATGTCAGAAAGGGGACCATATTCAGATAAGACTTAAGCATCGGGCTCAAGGTTGCACAGTATTGTTATCATTATAAGTATTCGTTTTGCATTTGGCATACAGTTGATTAATAGTACATTTTGCATTCAGTTAATTTGCATTTGAACAAGTGATGATACAATGGCTTATGTATGATGGTGCTACAAGAGTGGTGCTACCAGAAGACAAGTTTGTGTTGAATTCTTGCACACCTCCTTTGGTCAGGTGCTTTGGAGTGGAGTTGAATTGCGTGAAGAAGGTTAGTAGACCGAATGTCGCAGTAAACCATGCAAATGTGAACAGTGTGCGGCAGCTTTATTTTCTTCAACGCTAGCTACCAGAAGACAAAAACATGGAGCCTAGAGCTGAATGAATGTGCCATGTCACTTTGCATATGAACAGAATACATCGAGGTATTCTATTCTGACAGCCTATCTATCATGTGCATTGACAGCCAGCTCCTGTCGGAGGTCACCTCTGTATTCATTGGGTGAGGTGTATGTTTAGTAAATGATGCTGGAGTGGAGTTACCGGGCGAATAGACTGGCCGCGACGCGATTCAATCAACAGAGAATCACTTCTGTGCAGCTAGAGCGATACAAGCGATTGAAGCGACTAGAGTATGTCCGTTAAAAGCAGAATGCAAGCATTCCGACATTCCCATTGGCTGTGGCGGCTGTCGCCGAACTGCGCCATAGCTAATTTGCATAATATTCCCAGGAGTTCAACTACAAGCTGTCACTCTCGTCACCCGAATCGCCTCTAGTCACCCGAATCACTTTTGTCGCATGACTCAATACAAAGTCAATTGCTTCCGTCGCTCGTCTCACTCAGGTCATGGCCGGTGTATTCATCCGGTTAGACAACAACATGGAGAGGCATAGGACCTGGCGAACAAGTGGCCGTCCTCTTTATAGTCCAGTCTCTTTTATGGTACTGAGTAGCGCTGATGTCGTCAGCATTCCAGTGAGATCAGCAAAAGACACTTGAAACTTGGGCAACTATGATGCAGTTCGGGAGCAAACAATCAATCAGACTGCCGACCGAGAGGAAAGAAAAATGTCAGTAGACTTTTGCTACCTTCCTTAGAAGCACTTCAAAAACGCCAGAGGCCTCTCCTACTTTCTTGACAGTTTTGTGATGAGAGCATCTTGGGCATCTTCAGGCCCATGTTGAAAGTCTGAGTAGTGTCTGCTTCACTGGTGGGGAATAGGTCTGAGTTTGGCACAGAGGAGGAAAACAAGGCAACCATGCCCTGCGTACAGCATAGACAAGAGTCTTTGGCCAGGCCCTTAACAAAATCATATGAAAGGCCCCCCCTACTCAGTATAGTGCAGCCTACATACGTATATTATGTAATGTAATGATATATAATATAATATACATTACATTATACTATAATAATATATCACATAATATATCATATTTAATAATATACAATAATGTATGTAATGTATATTAAGTATAATAATATATTATATTATAATGTACTATATATACAGTATATAATGTAATGTAATGAGAGAAAGACCCAATTCTGACCCCCACTCCCTCCCTCCCCAGACCCGGGACAACTGACCCCTTTGCCCCCACATGTCGACTAACCTGCTCACACCAGTGGCCACTGCAGTGTTTGTACACGGACGATATACACGGACATGGGTGCAGCGAAGCGTGCTAAAGTTTAATGTAATTCATTCATCCCGTACAACAACTCTGACGGACAGCAGAGATAATGGTTTAATCAGTGCTGCTTTAAAGCCCCTCAGAGCTCAGCTTCATTCATCTTGGGGGATGAAACAGCCCCGCTAGGCCACATAATCTACTTTTTTGTAGCTAATTGCTACAGCACATTCGCCAGTATTATCTGTGGATAATCATCCACACTCTTTATCCATTGTTCCCCTATTAATTCACGGTTTCCCTTGCGAACACCTCGCATTAGCTTATACCTTTCCTGCTGTTCGAGAGAGAGCGTGCTCTTAGTAATCACCGAACACTCAATCATCTTGTAGCCACCCTGCGCTTAGCAACCCTCCTGTGCCCAGGGGTGCCGTACAGGAGGGCCCCATGTACATGCACAGTATATACTGTAGTGGGGGTCCACATTGTGTCTGGTTTGGAGCTGATTGTACATAGGGCCCACAATTTTGCTGCTACGACGTCCCTGGTCCTGCCTATTAGTGTTTCAGCCCTCTTTCAAAGGCAAAAGACGTTGATGTGGATGAAAGTGTGTCTGGCATGAATGGTCCGGCTCTGGGTGGCATTGTTATGGCAGTTCTTCTACTGCCATCATCGCGAAAAGACTGTTAGCGTCATTAGCATTCCATTCATAGCATTCCTCTCGTGCCCCAAGGTGTCCCTCCCTACCTGCTGTAGTGTCTCCACTTCGGCTCATTGCTGCATACCAGTACCTTCCTAATGTGTGCCTTAATGTTTCCTTCATTACTATCTTGGCATCTCTTGCAAATTTAGTGTGGCTAACTGATTGTTGAGCTACAGTAACAGCCTTCATTTGTGGAATAATAGGCCTACCTTTCGGCACATGACCTCCCAGCACAGCAGCAGAGAGAGAGAGAGAGTAGAGGGAGCAGGGAGATGTAATGGGCAAGATTATATTTGAACCATGCATTTGGCACATGCATAAAACATACATGGCATTGTGCACAGTATAGTACAGAAAAGAAAATAAGAGAAGACACAGCGATTCAGATATGTATTGTATCTATAGCCATACATCCATAGATAGATAGATAGATACTGTTGATAGATAGATAGATAGATAGATAGATAGATAGATAGATAGATAGATAGATAGATAGATAGATAGATAGATAGATAGATAGATAGATAGATAGATAGATAGATAGATAGATGGTGGAGGGCTAACGTGACACAAAGGTAGCCCTCGATGACTCACTCTCTCGCTCTATCTTTTCACTGTCTCTCCTTCTCTCTCTCTCTCTCTACTTCTCTCTCCCTCTCTCTCTCTCTCTCTCTCTCTCTCTCTCTCTCTCTCTCTCTCTCTCGCTCACATTTTCTGTCTTCTCTACCTCCCTCTTTCTCCCCACTCTCTCTCCTTTATGAACTCTCTGTCTCTCTCTAGCTCTCGCTCTCATCTCATGTCTCTTTTCCAAACTATCTCTCTGTTTCTCTCTCTCTCTCTCTGTTTCTCTCTCTCCCCTCTCTGCCATCCTCGTGTCCTCTCTTTCTCTTTCTCTCTCTCTCTCTCTCTCCTCTCTCCTCTCTCTCTCTGCCATCCCCTTGTACTCTTTCTCTCTCTCTCTCTCTCTCTCTCCCTCTCTCTCTCTCTCGCCAGTCTGGATTAAAATAACAGTGCTCTGGCAGCCTCAGCCTGCAGAGAAGGAGTTACGCTTTCCATCTAAGAGACAGCTAGGCGCTCTGCTAAAAATACTGGTGTCTGTGTGGGCTGCTAGTGCGCGGCGTGCCACAGAGGATTGGATTGGGCCAGGGCTGCAGCGCTGCGCTGCGTGGTGGGCTGGTTGGTGCACAACATGAAAAGAGCATCCGCAGCGCAGATGTAACGTACCGTACAACATGTGTGTGTGTGTGTGTGTGTGTGCGTGTGTGCGTGTGTGTGTGTGT
>NC_085858.1:33721016-33726016 GCF_034702125.1 Engraulis encrasicolus | reverse complement strand
AGAGAGAGAGAGAGAGAGAGAGAGAGAGAGAGAGAGAGAGAGAGAGAGGTGTAGTCATATGAATGAAATCCAGCATAGGGTTGTGGATTCTGTTCCTATAAAAGAGAGAGAGAGAGAGAGAGAGAGAGAGAGAGAGAGAGAGAGAGAGAGAGAGAGAGAGAGAGAGAGAGAGAGAGAGAGAGAGAGAGAGAGAGAGAGAGGGAGAGAGAGAGAGAGAGAGAGAGAGAGAGAGAGAGAGAGAGAGAATGGCAGTGATATGAATGAGGGTCAGCATATGGAGGTCTAGGGATGCGGCTGGTTGCTGTTGTCAGAGGCCAAGACATCCATTAGTAATGTCTAGACACACACACACACACACACACACACACACACACACACACACACACACACACACACACACACACACACACACACACACACACACACACACACACACACACACACACACACACAAACAGAGATGTCAATCTCCCTGGCCAGTCCTTGTCACAACAACACCACACCAGACTATGACCTGACTATGCCATCTGTCTGATACCGACTGGCAGCCCAGCATCGCGATGACGGACGGCCAGTGACGTCATGTTGGGATTTAATACCTCCGCCAAGGAGGTTATGTTTTCAGTCGCGTTGGTTTGTCTGTTTGTCTCTTTTTGTCTGTTTGTTTGTTTGTTTGTTTGTTTGTTTGTCAGCAGGATAACTCCTAGCATAAAAGGATAACTAGCAGGATAAACACTTATGAACGGATTTGGATGAAACTTTGTGGAGTTTTTGGAAAGGACGAAAGGAAGAAGTGATTAAATTCTGGTGGTGGTCCGGATTACGAACCAGAGCCAGGATTGTTTAAAAGATTCTTCACCATTGCTAGCATAGAGTCTAACAGCTTCCTTGGCGGAGGTCTGCACTCTCTGAGAGTGTTTCTAGTTTGTTTTCGGCTATTTTTGCCTTTATTGGACAGTACAGATTGAGAGGTGCCCTGGCCGTTTCAGCCAAGGCAGAGGCCTGTGACGCCATGTCTCGAGGGGCAAATGGCGTCCACGAGTAAATAAAAAATGACAGATAGTATTTATAGCTGCAGACAGGGCAGAGTTCTCGTGTCGAGACGAGACTTGGGGAGGAGTAGGAGTAATGCAGGCTGAAGCCTGTCCCTGGTGGCTTTGTGTGCAAATGCACGAAACGGAGCGAAGAAGAAACATTGGAAGGAACATTTGGGAAAGACGGAGGAAGGGAGGATTTGTTGCTAGGGACCAAAACGCAAACTGCTTCTCTCTCTTTCTCTCTCGCTCTCTCTCTCTCTCTCTCTCTCTCTCTCTCTCTCTCTCTCTCTCTCTCTCTCTCTCTATCCATCTCTCTATCTCTCTCTCTCCCTCTCTCTCTATCCCTCTCTCTATCTCTGTCCCCCCATCTCTCTCTCTCTCTCTCTCTACTGCTTCTCTCTCTTTCACCTATACCTTCCTCTCCTCTGCTCCGCCGTCCTTCACCCACCCCACCACCACACTCTCTCTCTCTCTCTCTCTCTCTCTCTCTCTCTCTCTCTCTCTCTCTCTCTCTCTCTCTCTCTCTCTCTCTCTCTCTCTCTCTCTCTCTCTCTCTGGTGTGGTGTGGTGCTTGGTGTGTGGGGGGTGTGTTGTGTGAGGTTGGGGGCGGCGGAGAGCTGATTGTGAGCATATAGGGGGGGTGCTGGTCTGCTTTTGGGCAGTGGCTGTACTGTGCTAATGATGGCTGAATGGTGTTACAGTTTTTCTCGATTGCCTACACACAATTTTCGGAATCGGTCTTTGAATTCTCAAAACTCTACACACAAATCTCCAAACCTCACACACAACGGGCCAAACTCTTCACTACCTCTGAAAAATGCACGTCTTGTCTCAAAACAATGTACTCTCTTCTAAAAACCTCATTTTGTTGTCAAATGACACACACAGACAGTCACTACAATACACATTTGCAGACCCATTAAAACACTGTTGGGCACAGGGTAAAACTAATTTCTCCCAGTAACTTGGGCTTTTTTTGTTCTGGATTGCATGGATACTGTGACATAAGTTGGAAAAACTTCATTCCCACAACACACAAACAGAAACAGAATGATTTTTATGTCTTTTTCACAAAAATAACACAATACTGCCTATTTGGCAGTACAAAAAAACCATTACATTACTGTACAGCCTATTGCTATGAAAAAAAACTCTATATTCAACTTGAAACACAGTAGAAACGTATTTTCTTCAGTGTTCTACTTACTAAAGAGGGTATTTTTCTGTAGTAAAATGCTGAAATATTGTTTTTAGACTCGGAGTACACAGACGTGTATATATTTTACATATTTTTAAAAATATTTAAAAATTGCACTAATGTATTGTAAAATATTGGGTAACCACATGCAAGTTATGTCTTGTATAACATAGTTTTGAGTTCAAAAACTAAACAAATGGGTTTTCTCCTTGCATCCACTCATTTTTCATCAATATGACATGCAATGTGTGTCCTTATGGGGTGATGATTTCAGATTGTAAACCGGTATGAAGAGAGTTTGCCCATGTGATGAGGAAGTGAACATAGTTGCAGTTCATTGTAGTGTTGTGAATGACAGTGTGTTCCATGAGAAACCCAGTGTTTTTCTTTATGAAAATTGAGTGTAATCCAGAGAATTGTGTGTAATGGTGTGAAAAGAGTGTGTTTTAAAACTGGAATTTGAGTGTTAAGTAGGAATTGTGTTTAGTGTTCAGTGACATTGGTTAGGGGAGTTGGGAAATGGGTGAGATGTTCCGAGAATTGTGTGTGAAGTACCAGAACTTGTGTGGAGGCAATCGAGAAAAACTGTAATAAAGGGCCTTTTAAAGGTCTCTCTCTCTCTCTCTCTCTCTCTCTCTCTCTCTCTCTCGCTCTCATGGTGCAAACACAGTAGGACTCAGGAAACTTAAATACTCTTACCCACCAGCTGTTCTACAGAGCCCATGAGAAATTGGTGTGTGTGTGTGTGTGTGTGTGTGTGTGTGTGTGTGTGTGTGTGTGTGTGTGTGTGTGTGTGTGTGTGTGTGTGTGTGTGTGTGTGTGTGTGTGTGTGTGTGTGTGTGTGTGTGTGTGTGTGTGTGTGTGTGTGTGCGTGCGCGCGCGCGGGCACGTGTGTGTGTGTGTGCGTGTCAGAATTTTGTGTGACATTTTCTTTTAGATCTTTTCCCATTCTCTGTGTATGGTCTTTTACACAGCTTGACTTCGCACAATAACTTCCTCATTTTGCTCGGTAAACCAGGCAAGTCGCACAAGGGGCTCAACAGTAACCAATGGTCTTGACACCCACCCTAACCCTCCCACCTAAATACACACAATCCTCACCATCCTCTATGTACATGCCTGTGGGATGCTCGTGTTGCGTTCATGGTTCAAGGTTTTTCTGAGCGTTTAAGTGTGTGAAACTATTCAGTCAGACTATTCTCCTTTTCCCTCCTATATTCGAATCCATGAGCGCCCACAACCACCTCTAACCCACCTCACCTCACCTGCCAGTCAGACTGTTCTTGCCCAAATGATAAAGCAGGGCAAGGACAAGCATCACCATCCCTACATGCCTGTGTGATGTTCGTTTTGCGTTCATGGTTTCAAGGTTTCCCGGAGCGTTAAAAGCAGTGGTGTAGTCAACGTAGAATGCAGGTGTATGCAGTATAGCCACCTGAAACTGTGAGGGAATTCAGTATACCCACCTAAAATTGATTGATTCAATATTTAGAATTGAAGAGTTCAGATGCAAAACCCCCAAAGTGCCTTTTCAGAAAATAATCTTAATTATTTTTTATTTAATACAAAGCTATCAAAATTGCATATTTTTTTTATTTTATATATGTAATATAACTATTTATATGTTTTATCAAGTATATAAATGTAAACCAAACCAACAACAGGGTTCTCTAAAAATATAGAAGTGCAGGACTTCAGACATGGAGTTAGGGGGTTTTGTATCTGAACTCTTCAATTGCACAAATATACAGTATACCCACCACAAAAAAATGCTAAAATATACAACATACTCACCACAAAAAATGGTCAAATATACAATACACCCACCACAAGAAAAGTAGTTAAAAGTGTGTGAGACCATTTAGTCTCCTTTTCTTCCCCATCCTAATCCATTAGCCCTCCCCAGCTCCCAACCACATCCACCTCACCTCCACCTCAGCTGCTTCTCAGACGGTTCTCTTATCCCCCCCCCCCCTTATCAGCTGTGGGGCTCTGTGGAGCTCATCAGCGGCGGCGCCTCTGTACCCGTTAAACACACCTGATGCAGCTCATTAAGAGAGCTGTAATTACAGGTAATTACATCAATCAGGTGGGCTGCGGAATAAAGGGATCGATGGAGGACCTATACACAGTAGACACATGAGTGTGTGTGTTTGCGGGCGGGTGGGCGTGCGGGCGTGCGTGCGGGCGTGCAAGCGTGCGTGTGCGTGCGCGTGCGTGTGCGTGCGTGTGCGTGTGCGTGCGTGTGCGTGCGCGTGTGTTTGTGTGTGTGTGTGTGTGTTTGGGGGGGGTGTTGCAGGGTTGTTATACACTGGCACATGGTGGGTCTGGAAGGGGAGTGCAGGGGAGAAGAAGAGATAGCACCTGTTGTATTCTGTTAGTTGGTGGGGATCTCAGTCCTGCTGGCTTGATGCAACCCAGTGAGTAACATTGAGGAGAGAGAGAGAGAGAGAGAGAGAGAGAGAGAGAGAGAGAGAGAGAGAGAGAGAGAGAGAGAGAGAGAGAGAGAGAGAGAAACAGACAGACAGACAGACAGATAGGGAAGAGTAAGAGAGAGGCAAAGAGGTAGCGAGAAGGAGAAAACACTTGGACACAAGTGAAAAGAGGACACAATCCGATAAAGGAAAAGGAGGATAGAGAGGGAAGGAAGGGGAAGGAAATGATTGTGGCAGACAGCAGCACAAATGAACCCACTCCTTTCATCTCTCCTCACCTCACCCCCTGCAGAGAACCCCCGTCAGGTCTGATGCACACACACACACACA
>NC_085858.1:33691016-33716016 GCF_034702125.1 Engraulis encrasicolus | reverse complement strand
TGTAGGGAGGTGTGGTGAGGTGTGGTGTGGTGAGGTGTGGTGAGGTGTGGTGTGGTGAGGTGAGGTGTGGTGAGGTGAGGTGCGGTGTGGTGAGGTGTAGGGAGGTGTGGTGTGGTGAGGTGAGGTGAGGTGTGGTGAGGTGTGGTGAGGTGTAGGGAGGTGTGGTGTGGTGAGGTGTAGGGAGGTGTGGTGTGGTGTGGTGTGGTGAGGTGAGGTGTGGTGTAGGGAGGTGTGGTGTGGTGAGGTGAGGTGTGGTGAGGTGAGGTGCGGTGTGGTGAGGTGTAGGGAGGTGTGGTGTGGTGAGGTGCGGTGCGGTGCGGTGAGGTCAGGGGAGATGTTGTGTGGTGCAGTGTGGTGTGGTGCAGTGTGGTGTGGTGAGGTGCTGAGGGGTATGGTGTGTTGAGGTGTGTGCAGTGTCGTGCGGTGAGGTGTAGGGAGGTGTGGTGCGGTGCGGTGCGGTGCGGTGCGGTGTGGTGTGGTGAGGTGAGGTGAGGTGTGGTGTGGTGAGGTGTAGGGAGGTGTGGTGTGGTGAGGTGTAGGGAGGTGTGGTGTGGTGTGGTGTGGTGTGGTGTGGTGTGGTGAGGTGAGGTGTGGTGTGGTGAGGTGTGGTGTGGTGAGGTGAGGTGAGGTGAGGTGTGGTGTGGTGAGGTGTGGTGTGGTGTGGTGTGTTGTGGTGAGGTGTAGGGAGGTGTGGTGTGGTGAGGTGAGGTGTAGGGAGGTGTGGTGTGGTGAGGTGAGGTGTGGTGTGGTGAGGTGTAGGGAGGTGTGGTGTGGTGTAGGGAGGTGTGGTGTGGTGAGGTGAGGTGTGGTGTGGTGAGGTGTAGGGAGGTGTGGTGTGGTGAGGTAAGGTGTAGGGAGGTGTGGTGTGGTGAGGCGAGGTGTGGTGTGGTGAGGTCAGGGGAGATGTTGTGTGGTGCAGTGTGGTGTGGTGCAGTGTGGTGTGGTGAGGAGCTGAGCGGTATGGTGTGTTGAGGTGTGTGCAGTGTCGTGCGGTGAG
Organism: Engraulis encrasicolus; assembly: GCF_034702125.1. Taxonomy (NCBI): domain Eukaryota; kingdom Metazoa; phylum Chordata; class Actinopteri; order Clupeiformes; family Engraulidae; genus Engraulis; species Engraulis encrasicolus. The sequence goes on along the minus strand of NC_085858.1, from coordinate 33,715,019 downwards.
GTGTAGGGAGGTGTGGTGCGGTGTGGTGCGGTGTAGTGAGGTGCGGTGTGGTGAGATGAGGTGTGGTGTAGGGAGGTGTGGTGCGGTGTGGTGTGGACGCGTTCAGGCTCTGCAGCTGGGCCTGAGCCTGGGGAGCTCAGACTGCTGGGATGGGAGGCAGTGGGCCAGCTGTATAAGCCTAAAGCGCTCCCGTTCGCCTTAATCTGGGGGCTGTCCTGGGTGGACGAAAAGAGGACAACATCAACAAACACAAGACCGTTATGGAGAGACAACACCGGAGCAGCACAGATGCAATTGTTTTTGTTCTTTCTTCAAGTGCACAACATGACTAACGTTTCGATGGGTTATCCATCTTCATCAAAGTCCATTATGGACTGGGATGGTTAACCCATCGAAACGTTTCTCATGTTGTGCACTTGAATAAAGTAGAAAAATAATTACGTCTGTGCTGCTCTGGTCTTGTCTCTCCAGTGAAGATTTCCTTGGATCTCTCATGTCTCATGAAGTCTCCCATGGATGCACCAGATGACAAATCAGAAACGTATGGAATGGGGCTGTAACGATATTGTATCGAACCGAGAAATCGTGATAGTCACGATAGAGTCACGATACTGTATCGTGATACAAGGAGGCAGTATCGTGATACACCCTTTCAAAGTTGTATTACCCATTAGTCCAGAAAACAACCTTATGATTTGATGTGATAGTGTTTCCAAACTTCAATGGAGATACATTTCAGAAATCGTGGGGTGTATCGAACCGTAGGTCAAAAATCGCTATACGAACCGAATCGTGAGTTGAGTATATCGTTACAGCCCTAGTATGGACTGACCTCTTTGTACAACACTATTAGGCTCATGTGCTGCAAAAAGCTTTGCAGACCTGAAATATAACGGTTAAACACTTTCAATGGGAGCATTTGGTGCATACTGTATTTATCGATTTGTCTAAAGGATTCTTGCCTTTACTAGGATAGCACAGTGTGAGAGTAGACAAGAAAGCCGTGGGAAAGAGAGGCAGGTAGGGGTCGTGAAATGACCCAGGCCAAATTCAAAGTTGAACCTCACGGTCAATGTTACGCACCAGGCAGCCAGACACACACAACCACACACACACACACGCAAACACACACACACACACAAGCACGCGCACACACTCACACACACAAACACCCACACACACCTGCACGCACCCCCCCCCCACACACACACACACACACAGGTACGCAGACTACCCCCCAACACACACACACACACAGGTACGCAGACTACCTCCCCCCCCCCCCCCCCCCCCCCCCCCCACACACACACACACACACACAGGTACGCAGACCCCCAACACACACACACACACCCACACACACACACACACACAGGTTTGCAGCATGGCAGCCAGGGTTAAATAGAGAGTCTTCAGACGAGACAGACAGACCATCCTCTGGCTGGTTAAATAGGGCCAGCCAGTCCAGTCATGCAGCAGCAGAAAACCAAAGAGCTGTAAAGGAATGAGAAGCTACATGTGGGTGGAAACCCAGCGCACTCCCTTCTCTCTTTTTCTCTTTTTTTCTTTGTCTCCTCATTCTCTCGCTCTCTCTCTCTCGCTCTCTCTGGTCTTCTGGATTCCTCTTCTCTTTCTCTCCCCCCCTTTTTTCATTTCCTGTTTGTCTATCAGTTCTCTCATCCCTCTCTCTCTCTCTCTCTCACTCTCTCTCTCTCTCTCTCTCTCTCTCTCTCTCCCTCTCTCTCTCTCTCTCTCTCTCTCTCTCTCTCTCTCTCTCTCTCTCTTTCTCCCTCCACATATGGTGTGTAATTATATGGCTTAAACGTGTAATCTGACCTGCGGAAAATGATACAATAAATGGGTGGTTAAAAGTCAAAAAGTCTCTCTCTCTCTCTCTCTCTCTCTCTCTCTCTCTCTCTCTCTCTCTCTCTCTCTCTCTCTCTCTCTGTCTCTCAATCCATCCCCCCACCTCTCTCTCTCTCTCTCTCTCTCTCTCTGTGTTTGTCTCTTTTTGTCTTCACCCACACTCTCCTTCCCACACCACCCTCCCAGCCCCACAACACCCCCACCCCCCACACACAGTGCAATCAGGCAGGTGGTGTCTGCATGTCTTGATGACAATTCAAAGTTCATGGCTTTAGTTTGTGGAGACAGAGGAAGGAGGGAGGAAGAGATGAGAATGGATTGATATAAAGATGGAGGAGAAGGAGGGATAGATAGTGACAGACAGAGGATGGGGGGAAGGGAAGAAGATAGACAGAATTAAAGATGGAGACGAAGGATAGAGGGATAGATCGTGACAGACAGTAAATAAAAGACACTCTGGCAGCAGGTAGTGAAAGATACAGAGTGGCAGTTAGCAAGAACAGCTGTTAAACACTAGGAAAAAAGGCAGTGAGAGGAGTGGAGAAGAGAGGAGAGGAGGGAGAGGGGAGGAGAGGAGAGGAGAGGAGAGGAGAGGAGAGGAGAGGAGGGGGGAGAGAAAAAGAGAGAGAGAAGGAGTTGGCAGACAGAGTGGAAGACAGATAAGACTTGAGTGATGGAACGCAAGACAGAAGGGATCGAGTATGTGATGGAGTGATTGAGAGAGTGAGAGATAATCAAGAATAGAGCGAGAGAAATGAACGAGAGCTCGCAGTATTAGAGGAATAGAATGAGAGACAGAAGGGATGGAGTGAGTTACAGAGGGAGGCAGGGAGAGAGATAATCAGGAATAGAGCGAGGGAAATGAGCCACCAGAGAATGCAATATCATTGCCAATTGTGAGCTTACACAGACGAAAAACTAGGGGATTGGCTGAGTGAAACATAGAAAACCAAAAGATGCAATGAAAGGGAATGAGAGAGGGTAAACGAAACTGAGTCTGGGAGGAGATGGAGGGGGATAGAAAGAGAGAGAAGAGGAAGAGACGGGTGACATTAGGAAGAGAAAGAGATGGGGAGAGCAAGGGGACAATCAAGAGAAAGCAAAGAGAAAAGAAAGGAAGGCAGAGACTGTGAAGGGAAAGTAGAGGATGAGGAGAGAGGAAGAGGAAGGCTGTAGAAGAAAAAGAGAGGAGGAGATTGAGATAGGAGAGAAAGGGGTAGAAAGACGGGGAGAGAGAAAAGATGGAGAAAAGAGGGCGGAGTATATAGGAGAAAAAAGAGAGGGAGATGGAAGACAGAGAGAAGATGGAAGAGAGAGACAGAGAGGGGGCAAGCACGTGGAAATAAGCATCTGTGCTTGGCAGGCGAGGACGCGGGGGCAGGAAATAACTGTCAGCCTGCATTCAGAACGCAGCTCTGTGTGGATGGGGAGAGGGAGAGGAGAGGAGAGGAGAGGAGAGAAGGATGATGAGACGGAGGAGAGGAGGATCACAGAGTGGAGAAAATTAGGAAGAGAGGAGAGCAGAAGACGATGATAATGGAGAGGAGAGATGAGGAAGAGGAGAGTAGAGGAGGACGATGTTCTGGAGGAGAGGAGGATCGCAACGGGGAGAAAATGAGGAAAGTGGGGAGGAGAGGAGGATCACAGAGTGGAGATGAGAGAGGGGGATGAGGAGATGAGGACATGGAGAAAGGGAGTGGACAAGAGGGGAGGAGAGGATGGGGATGGGGGAGAGGAGAGGAGAAAAGGAGAGAGGATGATTGCAGAGAGGAGAGGTGAGAAGAGGAGAGGAGAGGAGAGGAGAGGAGAGGAGAGGAGAGGAGAGGAGAGGAGAGGACAAGAGCGGATGGAAAGAGGAGAGTAGGAAAGAAGAGCAGAAAATGAGGAGAGGATGAGGAGAGGCGAGAAGGACATGGACAGAGGAGAGGAAAATGAGGATAAGAGATTAATCATTGACATGGGGGGGAGGAACACTTTCTTCCTTCTGTCCTCTAGAGTGCAACCCCTCCCCCATCCTCTACTCCTTTCCTTGTGTGGTACTCTGTGTACCTTTCCACCTCTTCATCTCTACCTTTCTGGTCTTTCTGGTTGATATCTGAAAGCCTGACAGCCCACCTGGGAAACTCCAACTCCCATTGTCATTGTGACACAGCACTCCACAGCACACAAGTGATCACGCAACGAAATTGCATTTTATGCCTCACCCGTGCAAGGGGGCAGTCCCCAATGGCGCCCCAAGGGAGCAGTGCGTCGGGACGGTACCATGCTCAGGGTACCTCAGTTATGGGGGAGGATGGGGGAGAGCACTGGTTAATAACTCCACCAAACTGGCAGGTTGGGAGTCGAACCGGCAACTTTTGGGCTACAAGTCTGACGGCCTAACCAGTTTCCCATGACTGCCCATTCCTCCTCCCTCTGAAGTTCTTTTTGTGTTTTCTTCCAATCTGGTCTGGTTCCAGACAGTGGGCCAGGGCCCCTGTAGATTTCCTCCTGGCCCCTGTTGTGGCCCCTGTGCTGAAGAGCCAATGACTGAATGTATTCATTTCTAACTGTGAGATGCTATACATTTTTGTATATTATATATTCATAACATTAAAAATGGATCTCTTTTGCCAATTTATGTGCCCCCCTGAAAAAAACAATGCATCCCCCCCCCCACACACACACTTCGGTGATTTTGACCTAGAACCTCTCTTGCCTCCGATCTCCTGCACTCTATTGCTTTGATTTCTCTCCTTCTCTCCATTAATCTCCATTTCTCTCCATTTCTCTCTCTCTCTCTCTCTCTCTCTCTCTCTCTCTCTCTCTCTCTCTCTCTCTCTCTCTCTCTCTCTCTGTCTCTCTCTCTCTCTGTCTCTCTGTCTCTCTGTATCTCTCTCTGCTTTTCCTTCTCTGTCTTGCTTCCCGATCTTCCTCTATGTCTTTGATCCTCCCAACTGCCTCTCTCAATCTTCCTCCCTTCCATTAGCTTTCTCTCTCTGCTCCTCTTCCTCCCCCTTCATCAGTCTTTCTGTCTTTCACTGCCCCCACTTTGTCCTCCTTTTTCTGTCTACATTTCTCCCTCTCTCCCTCTCTCCCTTTCTCCTTCTCCTTCTCCTTCTCCTTCTATTTCTCTCTCTCTCTCTCTCTCTCTCTCTCTCTCTCTCTCTCTCTCTCTCTCTCTCTCTCTCTCTCTCTCTCTCTCTCTCTCTCCTTCTCCTTCTCTCTCTCTCTCTATCTCCCCCCCCTCTCTCTCTCTCCCTCTCCACACTGTTGTCAGGATGAGCTGTTCCACTCGAAGGGCAAAGTGCTAGCTGGCTATTGCTGTGATGGAGAGTCAGGCAGCAGAGAGCCCCAGCTGCTGCTAGCAGTCAACTGAGCAGACAACCATCTCTAATGTGCGACCGATGGGGGTCCAACGGAGCAGACAAGCGGCTCTAATGTGGGTCCGATGGGGCTCAAATGCTGCTCTGATACGGGTGTATTGCACAGCACCTGTAGGACTCCCTGGGTCTAACGCTGCCCTGATATGGCTCTAATGTGGATCCGATGGGGGTCTAATGTTGCTCTGATACGGGTGTATTGCACAGCACCTGTAGCTCTCAGGGGATGGGGATGGGGATGGGGATGGGGACTGGCTTGGGGATGGGGATGGGGATGGGGATGGGGATGAGGATGGGATGAGGATGAGGATGAGGATGAGGATGTTTGGGGATGGGAATGGAGATGAGGATGGNGATGGGGATGGGGACGGGGACAGGGAAGGGGAGGGGGAGGGGGATGAGGAGGGGGGATGAGGAGGGGGATGGGAGATGAGAATGAGAATGAGAATAAGAATAAGAATGGGGATGGGATGGGATGGGGATGGGGATATGGGACTGGGGGTGGGGATGGGGATGGGGATGGGCCTGGAGGTGGGGACTGGCTTGGGGATGGGGATGGAGATGGGGATGGGGACGGGGATGGGGATGAGGATGGGGATGGGGATGAGGATGGCGATGGGGATGGGGATGGGGAAAGGGATGGGGAATGGGGGATGGGGATGGGGATGGGGATGGCGATGTGGAGGATGGGGATGGGGATGGAAATGGGGGATGGGGATGGGAGATGAGAGATGGGAGATGGGGATGGAGATGGGAGATGGGGACAGGCTTGGGGATGAGGATGAGGATGAGGATGGGGATGGGGATGGGGATGGGGATGGGGATGAGGATGAGGATGAGGATGAGGATGAGGATGAGGATGAGGATGGGGATGGGATGGGATGGGATGGGATGGGATGGGATGGGATGGGGATGGGGATGGGGATGGAAATGGGGGATGGGGATGGAAATGGGGGATAGGGATGGGGATGGAGATGGGTAGGGATGGGGATGGGGAAATGGGTCTGGGGGTGGGGATGGGGATGGGGCTGGGGCTGGAGATGGGGATGGGGATGGGGATGGGGATGGGTCTGGAGATGGGGATGGGGATGGGGATGGGGACTGGGATCGGGCTGGGGATGGAGCTGGGGATGGAGCTGGGGATGGAGCTGGAGATGGGGATGGGGATGGGGATGGAGCTGGAGCTGGAGCTGGAGCTGGGGATGGGGACGGGGATGGGGATGGGGATGGGGATGAGGATGAGGATGAGGATGAGGATGAGGACGGGGATGGGGATGGGGACGGGGATGGGGATGGGGACGGGGATGGGGAAATGGGTCTGGGGGTGGGGATGGGAATCGATGGGAGAGGTCACTGGGAGCCCACCAGGCCCATAAATCCTCCTGTCCTGCTATCTCCTCTAGACCGCCCGCTCTAATGAATCCAATCAAGCCATTTACTCCAACATCAAAGGTCTTTTAAAAGCCGGGGTATTACAGCAGCCTAATCAAATTCATTACTTTTGCTCTGTACCGTAGGGGCGTGTGAGTGTCTCTGTGTGTGAGTGGTGTGCAGTAGTTTTACATGCGCGTGTCTGTGTGTGAGTGGTGAGCGTGTGTGTGTGTGTGTGTGTGTGTGTGTGTGTGTGTGTGTGTGTGTGTGTGTGTGTGTGTGTGTGTGTGTGTGTGTGTGTGTGTGTGTGTGTGTGTGTGTGTGTGTGTGTGTGTACAAGTATGCATGTGTACACATGTGTTACATGTGTGTTTTTGTGCATGTTCGTGGGCTTGTTAAAGGAAAAAAGAAATAGTAGAATTGTCACAGTAACAAGCAGTGTATCCTTTGAAACCATGGAGATGTTTGAGTGGCAGGCAGCATATGAACCCTTGAGAACCCGGAGAGGTTATTATCCATGTATACATATCCACATGTCTATAGTGTGTTTTGTTTGTATTGTTCATACAATACACACAGACTTATTATTTACACAATATAATGAAGCATATGGGTTGTGAGGTTGTTGTACATGTGTATGCGTGTGTGTTTGTGTGTCTGTATTCTGCGTATTTACATATTCACCTGCTATCTGTTAGTGTGTGTAAAGAGACATGGCGTGTAATGCGCCTTCATATTTTTCTTTGATATGCATATGTGTTTTCTCATATGTGGATGCATCTATAAAACATATTAACCCATTTTAGCCTGATGACTCGTATATGTTGTTTGACCTTTGGTGCCTGGAGACACATATATGCTGCATTCAGGCTCTTGAAATTGTAGCTTTTTTAATACAAATGTGGGTATGTTACAGGTGAATGAACACATTCTAATGCAAGATGAGGGTCTAGGTTTAAATGCAACTTATTTAATGTTTCTATGTGCATCAGATGCTAAGATATTTAGGTTTTTATAGGCTGAGGGCAACTTTCCCAACAAAGGCTTAGGCATTCAGCAGGCGTTTTTTTGCAGGTGCTTTAGGGATCAGTGGGTTAAAACAAGTCACTGCCTCATCATACCCAGACTGCTCCAACCCCTGTAGACCTCTTCTCACTGTCTGTCTCTGTCTGCCTGTTTGTTTGTTTGTCTGTAAGCAGGATAATTCAAAAAGTTATTAACAGATTTGCATGAAACTTTGTGAAGTTGTTGGAAATGACAAAAGGAACAAATGATTACATTTTGGTTGTGATCCGAATCACGATCCAGATCCAGGATTTTAAAAAAAGATTCTTCACCATTGCGGGACAGGGCGGATTTTGACATTCAAGTTTCTAACTTCTAACTTTAAACTTAAAAAATAGGGTGTAACATAGTGAAATATTCTATCAAACAGCTTCCTTGGCGGAGGTCTGCACTCTCTGAGTGCATTTCTGGTCACTCATATTGCCTGCTCCAAGTAGCAATTCAATACATCTCACCCTTCTCTGCCATCTCATAGTGCCCCATACTGATATAGTTTACTCCATACTTTACAGAAAACGAAATCAGCATATTCATAAATACTAATGGAAATTAGCCAGTAATACTCACTCACTCTCTCTGCACATACAGTTGCAAGCAGATTGTGTGTCTTTGCATACAGTGTACAGTATGTGAACCTCTGGTTTCCACTGTAGCTGGCTGCTGCCTCATACTGCTTCTATTCCTGGTCCGTTGGTGCTTAGTCACACTGCATTGTTCCCTCCTGCTCCAGTCCTCTCCCATACTTCAATCTGCTCCACAGTTCTCCATAGTCCTTCATCGTGCACCATACTGATCCCAGTACTATTTCTAAGTACTCTTCTCTACACTGTCGGAACTGCCCTTTACTCCCTCACAGTACTCCCTATTGTACTCCTCAATACTAAACTGTGGTGGTATGGGCCTGTTGATACATACTGGCATTGGCACTACACTTATTTTATATATGCTTTATTTTACTAGGGTAGTCACATTGAGGCAGTTTCCTCTTTTCCAAGTGGGCGTTTTAGTCAATCTGGCCAGCCTGCTTGTTTAAAGTTTTTACAACAGACAAACCCAGAAAAAAACAACGCTGTCTAATCTTTGTTTGAGTGAGTCTGGTCTGATTACTTGTACATCTGTTCTTATCCCTGGAATGAACTCTTTCTATGGCTGTGGCTCTGTCTTGTTGTGAACAACGGCATCTGAAAGAGGCCAGTTAAATCCTGCAAACAACGTTTGCCAGACTTAAGTGTCATCTCCAGTAGTTGTTTGGTACTTGTATTGGTCCAAAATGATCTATTATTTATTTTCCATACTGTTCTTTATTGTGTTGTAGTCCTTCCCTGTTCTATATGACAGAGTTCTGCTCCCTCCATTCCTTTCACACTCTTCTCCATCCATCCATCCATCCATCCATCCATCCATCCATCCATCCATCCATCCATCCAGCCACTCAAGGCTCTAAATTAACTTTCTGCGTCATCAGCCAAAATGGCTAGTATGTAGATGTAAATCTTCCTAGCCAAACACACGCTCACTAATGGGTCGAAGTGGCTAGTTAGGATGGTCTTTTCTACGAGCCAAAGTGATAGTTCACCAGCATTTGGCCGGTTGGCTGGTGTTAATTTAGAGCCCTGAATCCATCCATCCATCCATCCATCCATCCATCCATCCATCCATCCATCCATCCATCCATCCATCCATCCATCCATCCATCCATCCATGGCTCTAAATGAACTTTCTTTGACACCAGCCAAAATGACTAGCAACACACACTCAGTAATGGGTCAAAGTGCCTATATGGTGGTCTCTTCTACAGTACAAGTCAAAATGATACTTCACCAGCATTTAGCCGATTAGCTGGTGTTAATTTAGAGCCGGAATCCATCCATCCATCCAGACATCTATCCAAATTAACTGTCTTTGTCAGCAGCCAAAATGGCTAATAGATTTTAATCTTCCTCGCACACACTAATGGGTCAAAGTGGCTTTTCTACCAGACAAACTGAAACATCACCAGCATTTGGCCAGTTGGCTGGTGTTAATTTAGAGCCCGGAATCCATCCATCCATCCATCCATCCATCCATCCATCCATCCATCCATCCATCCATCCATCCATCCATCCATCCATCCATCCATCCATCCATCCATTCATCCATCCATCCCTGCGTGAGGCTCCCCCCATGAGTCAGGCCTGTAGCTCATTACTCTCGTTCTCATTTTCTGCCTTTTATCCACCACTTAGCCATTGGCTCTTCAATAGGAACATGCAGCTGAGATTAGTGCAGCTCAGGCACACCCACCACTGAGCGCAGAGGGCCTTGGCTACAGTAGCGAGGCACACAATGGCCCAAGTTTTAGTAATAAAAAAGTGCCTTTCATCTCTCAATATAGGCTGCACACTCATACAGTACACACTCACACACACCCTTGGACACACTTGGACACACACGCACACCACGCACGCAGGCACGCAGGCACGCAGGCACGCAGGCACGCAGGCACGCAGGCACGCAGGCACGCACGCACGCAGGCACGCACGCACGCACGCACGCACGCACACACATGCATGTACGCACAAACTCTCTCTCTCTCTCTCTCTCTCTCTCTCTCTCTCTCTCTCTCTCTCTCTCTCTCTCTCTCTCTCTCTCTCTCACCCCCCCCTCTCTCTTTCAGCTGATGGTCAGTTCAGGCCAGCCAGAGAGCAGAGCGAGGAAAGTGAATACCGGTAACTGTGAGCCAATCCCACGCCTTGCTTGATGTCCGCAAGGAGAATCATAAACAGCGCCATTATAAAACAGCGATGCGAAGAGAGCGGCAGCTATTTCGGGTTAATTGGTGGTACTGGCTTACCTCAGACAATAGATAATTGATACTCCAGATACGTTCGTTCGTACACCCATCTGCTTATGCAACCAGTAGCGCTGTTGTTGTGGTATGATGCTCTTGCTGTGTTATACATGCCTCACTGCAGTTTATAGCCCACTCACACACAGTGTGTGTGTTATTACACAGTGATGGTCTGTGTTATCGTTGGGCTATATGCTTAGTTGCATGTTTTTGCGTGTGTGTGTGCGTGCGTGTGTGTGTGTGTGCGTGCGTGCGTGCGTGCGTGCGTGCGTCCGTGCGTGCGTGCGTGCGTGCGTGCGTGTGTGTGTGTGTGTGTGTGTGTGTGTGTGTGTGTGTGTGTGTGTGTGTGTGTGTGTGTGTGTGTCTGAAGAGTGCGCTTGACCTTGATTCCTGATTTTGACAGCAAAAAAACAGTTTGGAACAATTCCCTTAAACAACACAGGGGTGAATTTCTCAAAACCAAAGTTGCTTACTACACTAGCTACTTTGTTGTTTTCAATGCATTTTCCCATTGGCAACTACTGAAGTTGCTAACAGGCTAAAAACTTCTCTTTTGAGAAACTCACCCCAGAATTCTTACTTACTTCCGATGTCTGCGATGTTGCTTATCAGTGATATTTTGTCTCTGGTCTGTGTCTGTGTCTGTGCCCATTACTATGGCTGCTGCTGTACTGTGTGTGCATGATGCAGCTTGTTAGACCAGGCTGTTGACAGGCTCCCTCCTAAGTTTGGCATTGGACTTTTTTTTAGTGGTGGAGAGGATACATTCAACCTGGTCAATCAAGTGCTGGTGTGAGAGCGTGTGTGTGTGTGTGTGTGTGTGTGTGTGTGTGTGTGTGTGTGTGTGTGTGTGTGTGTGCATGTGTGTGTGCATGTGCATGTGTGTCAGTATGTGTGTCTGTGTGTCTTTATCTCTCTGCACTATGTGTGTATTTGTCTATGTGTATGTGTGTATTTTTATTTTATTTATTTATTTGTTACAAGGATGGCCCCTTGAGATGTGCCATCTCATTTTCGAGGGGGTCCTACTGACAGTACAGTACAAAAACAAAAAAACAAAACAAAACAGTAGACATAGACACACACACTCACTCATTCACTCAGTGGCGTTGCTCTCCAAACTACCCCACCACCCAACATGCTACAATAGTATGGTTTACAAGATGCCATTAGTTGTTAAAGAAATCATATGAATGAAAAGAAAAATGAAGAAGAATGAGAAGAAAGAGGGCAAAACAAGACAACAGAAAACCCAAAAAACACAAAAACAAAACAGACCGTAACCAGAAACAAACAAACAAAAACCCGACCCAGCAACTAAGGCCTTTCAGAAACAAGAGCAGGATGTTTCAAAGTAAGTGATTAAAGATGATCTAAAAATATAAAGGGAAGTGATGGACCTAAATGAAGAGGGAAGGCTATTCCAAACTGATGGAGCTTTGAATTTAAATGCTCTGCGACCGATTTCCTTTCTAATTCTGGGTGTCACTAAGAACAGATGGTCAATGTTACGTAGGCTATAGTCAGAGCTTAGGGGGGTTAGTAGCTCTTTCAGGTAAGGAGGGGACTGTGTGTGTATACATTTAAAAATGAGAATTGACCAGTGGAGCTTTCTTCTATTCTTGGGTGCAGGCCAGTTCAAGGCTTCATACATTGTACAGTGATGTACATTATGACGGCTCTCATTACAGACGGCCTTCTCTTCTTCCTGGGCTTTCTTCTATCTCTCACCCTGTCTCTTTGCACACACACACACACACACACACACACACACACACACACACACACACACACACACACACACACACACACACACACACACACACACACACACACACACACACACACACACACACACACACACACACACACACACACACTTTATCTGTGGACTGCGTTCCCCAGTGACTGCTATCTCTTGGGAATTGTGCTCTGTCTGTCCTCAGAGACTGTGTGTGTCTGGGTTTGTGTGTGTGTGTCGTTGTGTGATCAGTGCAGTGTTTATGGATGTGTATTTGTATGAGAGTGTGTGCCTTGCATACAGTGTGTCTGTTTGTGTGTGTGTGTGTGTGGTGTGTGTGTGTGGGGGGGGGGGGTCCGTGCATGTGTTCAAAATTATTGCAGGTGTGCAGACAGTTTGAATAACTGTAAATGTGTGTTTTTGTGTGTGTGTGCGTGCGTGCGTGTTTGCCTGTGTGTGTCTGTGTGTTCATAGTCGGCCACAGTGTGGACAGGAAAACTCTGAAGGACAGTCTATGTATATGCTCCTTTGTGTGTGTGTGTGTGTATGCGTGTGTGTGTGTGTGTGTGTGTGTGTGTGTGTGTGTGTGTGTGTGTGTGTGTGTGTGTGTGTGTGTGTGTGTGTGTGTGTGTGTGTGTGTGTGTGTGCGTGTGTGTGTGTGTTTGTGTTTGTCCGTGCGTGTGTGTTTGTCCGTGTGTGTGTGTGTGTGTGTGTGTGCGTGCGCGTGTTCACAGTCGACCGGCTTCATGCACATAGCATGTGGACAGAGAAAGTCTGAAGGACTCTCTCTATATATACTCCTGTGTGTGTGTGTGTGTGTGTGTGTGTGTGTGTGTGTGTGTGTGTGTGTGTGTGTGTGTGTGTGTGTGTGTGTGTGTGTGTGTGTGTGTGTGTGTGTGTGTGTGTGTGTGTGTGTGTGTGTGTGTGTGTGCGTGTGTCTGAGCACTGGCCCAGTGATGTAAGAAACAGTAATGTATGCATGCAAATGTGGCATATGTGGATGTGTGATGCTTGTTTCTTTCTGCGAAGCCTAAGTCCGCTTTTTGCGCATTAATTATTTATGTAAAATAATTGCCTAGTTTCGAGGTGCATTAGTGTTTTTTTGCCTCCCGATTGCGCTAAATTAGCCATGCAAATTAAATCTCTCTCTGCTTTTCTCTCTATCCCTCACTCTCTCCTTTTCTCTCTCCCTCTCTCCCTCCCTCCCGCTGTTTCTCTCTGTCTCTTCCGATTTGTATTTTTAAACTGCCCCCAAATCTTCTGAGGCATGAGCCAGCTGCATGGTGCACATGTTTCCTTGTTGTAGGAGACAACTGGGCCCCTTCCACAGAGCCACGTTCTGGCACCCCAGAGCTGTGCTTAGAGAGAGAGGGAGAGAGAGAGAGCACCCCAGAGCTGTGCTTAGAGAGAGAGGGAGAGAGAGAGAGCACCCCAGAGCTGTGCTTAGAGAGAGAGGGAGAGAGAGAGAGCACCCCAGAGCTGTGCTTAGAGAGAGAGGGAGAGAGAGAGCACCCCAGAGCTGTGCTTAGAGAGAGAGGGAGAGAGAGAGAGCACCCCAGAGCTGTGCTTAGAGAGAGAGGGAGAGAGAGAGAGCACCCCAGAGCTGTGCTTAGAGAGAGAGGGAGAGAGAGAGAGCATCCCAGAGCTGTGCTTAGAGAGAGAGGGAGAGAGAGAGCACCCCAGAGCTGTGCTTAGAGAGGGGGAGATGAAGAGATAGATATGAGGGAGATAGGGAGATAGAGAGATAGAGCGATGGGGGGATTAAGAGTGATAGATAGACACAGACAGAGAGAGAGAGAGAGAGAGAGAGAGAGAGAGAGAGAGAGAGAGAGCAACAGATCGAGAAAGGGAAAGAGCAGTGGGTACGTGTAAAGAGAGGGAGACAGAGAGAGAAATACAAAGAGATGTGGAGGACGAAAGTCCTTTTGAAAAGGGTTCAAAATGGAGCCGTGGGGTCTGGGGTGCCCCATAGACAAATGGCTGAGACAGAACAGACGGAAAAGAGAAGAGAAGAGAAGAGAGGAGAAGAGAAGAGAAGAGAAGAGAAGAGAAGAGAAGAGAAGAGAAGAGAAGAGAAGAGAAGAGATGAGAAGAGAAGAGAAGAGAAGAGAAGAGCGGATAAACAGAGCAGAGGAGAGGGAGGGAGATGAAACAAACAAAAAGTGAAGAGAAGAGAAGAGAAGAGAAGAGAAGAGAAGAGAAGAGAAGAGAAGAGAAGAGAAGAGAAGAGAAGAGAAGAGAAGAGAAGCTGCATGCAGCAGTGGCGGCACAGTGGCGGCGAGAGCCATCCTCCCCCTGCTGCCTTCATCCCTTTCTTCTGGGGCTGAGTCACCAGCAGACACACACAGAACACACTACAAGAGAAGAGGCAGAGAGGCTGAGCAACCACATAGAGGAACACAGAAGAACACAGCGACAAAAGAAGAGAGAGAGAGCGAGAGAGAGAGAGAGAGAGAGAAGTAGTGCAAAGCAGAAAGAAAAGGGTGAGGTAGAAAAGGTAAAAATGTCATAGAGAAAGAAGGCAAGAACAGAAAGACAGAGAGAAAGGATAAAAATATGAGACAGAAAGAAAGAAAGGAGAGTGGAAAAAATGAGGAGAGAGGAAAGTGGTGAGCAGAGGATTTGAACATATAAATGTCAGAAAATGAGAGAGAGAGAGAGAGAGAGAGAGAGAGAGAGAGAGAGAGAGAGAGAGAGAGAGAGAGAGAGAGAGAGAGAGAGAGAGAGAGACAGAGATAGAGATAGAGATAGAGATGGAGACATAGACAGGAGAGAGAGAGAGAGAGAGAGAGAGAGAGAAGAGAAGAGAAGGGATAGGGGGAGCAAGCAGTGAGCAGAAAGGAATGGTAGATGGAAATGGAGAGACAGAGAATAGAGAGAATAGAGGACAAAAGAAGGAGAAATGTAGATGAGGATGAGGAGGTTGTACAGTACGTGTGGAATAGACTGGTTGAGGAGGCAGCATCTTGTTGCCATTGTTTGTTTCTGTGTGCCATGTTTCAGATGACGCCTGCTGCTGGGTGCTCCCTTCAATTTATGCCGCAGCTTTCAACTTGCCTCCTTCAAATGACTTTCCTTCTTTCTTTCTTTCTTTCTTTCTTTCTTTCTTTCTTTCTTTCTTTCTTTCTTTCTTTCTTTCTTTCTTTCTTTCTTTCGCCTCTTTTTTCTGACTTAATTTCCTCCTTTCACAAACTGTTTTTGTGTGTGTTTAGGAACATGTTTGTGTATATGCACACACATGCACATGCACACACATACACACTCAGACGGACATACACACACACGTATATGCTACATACACATTAGCACAAACACACACGCACGCACGCACGCACGCACGCACGCACGCACGCACGCACGCACGCACGCACGCACGCACGCACGCACGCACGTACCTGTACGCAGGTACAAACACACACACACACATACACACATACGCACACACACACACACATTCGCATGCACACACATGCGCACGCACACACACACACACACACATACACACACAAATTCAGGCACACGCGCATAAATATAAAGTGGCACAAAAAGTGCAAATGCATGCATGTGCTATAAACATGCACATAAAAAACACACATATATTACATACATATATTACACACATACAGTACACACACACACACACACACACACACACACACACACACACACACTCACACACACACACACTCACACATACACCAACACGCTCAAACACACACACACACACAGACGCACACACACGCACACAGACACACACACACACACACACACACACACACATACACCAACACGCTCAAACACACACACACACTCACACACACACACACACACACACACACACACACACACACACACACACCACACACACACACACACACACACACACACACACACACACACACACACACACACATAAATATTGGCCCTCACAAATATGCACATAAATGAAGGCACAAACGCACACACACACACACACACACACACACACACACACACACACACACACACACACACACACACACACACACACACACACACACACACACACACACACACACACACACACATAAATATTGGCCCTCACAAATATGCACATAAATGAAGGCACAAACGCACACACACACACAAACACGCTCAAACACACACACACACACACACACACACACACACACACACACACACACACACACACACACACACACACACACACACACAAACACGCTCAAACACACACACACACACACACACACACACACACACACACACACACACACACACACACACACACACACACACACACACACACACACGCATATAGTATAATAAATATAATAATATAATATGGACACACACATGCGTAACACAAACGCACACGCACACACACACACACACACACACACACAGACACACGCATATACACATAATAAATAATAATAAATATAGGACACACACATGCGTCACAAAAGCGCACACACACACACACACACACACACACACACACACACACACACACACACACACACACACACACACACGCATATACACACATAATAAATATACGTATATACACACACATGCGTCACACAAACGCACACGCACACTCGCAAAAGGTCAGTTCAAATGCTTTTCCTCAGAATGATGTCAAAACATTATTCCAGGGTTGGAAATTAGACTGACAAAAAGCTGCCTGTTCAGCACGTTGTGTTGTGTTGTGGCTCTGGCTGAACTGGGGGAGAAATACGGCCTGGGCACTTTTGACTCAAAGGGCCCCCTAATTAACGGCAAAGAAAGGACTCACCGGTGGGCCCGCACCCTTGTGGGCAAATATTTACAGATTAAAAAAAAAAAAAAACATTTCTGAAAAAAGGGGCCCACATGGGTGTGGGGCCCACCGGGAAATGCCCACTTTGCCAGATGGCCAGTCCAGCCCGGGTTGTGTTCCTGGCTGTGTTTGACGGTCAGTGGTGCTACAGTACAGCAGCATTGCACGCAGGGAAGCCGACAGGGGTGGGGAGGTGGGGGGGGGACAAAGGGATCAGGGACAGAGGGGGCCTACTTACATTATATGTATTGGATGGAGGGCCCTTTCAAGTGGCTTTGCCCCGGGCCCGGCAAAAGCTGTCAGCGGCCCTGATTGTACAGCACTGCCATGTCTCGTGTCCTTTAGGAGAGCAGAGGTGCTGCGGTTGTTGGGGAAATAAAAAGAGTGTTTGACAATGCAACACACCATGCTTCAGGCACTCAGAATATGTAAACACACAAACATGTGCATGCACGCACGCACACATGCATGCACGGACACACACAAATAAACGCATGCACGCACGCATGCACACGCATGGCCGCTGACAGCTTTGACTGGGCCTAGGACAAAGTCATCTGAAAGGGCCCCCTCACCCAATACATACAATGTAATGATGACCAAATTCTGCCCCAACGCTTCGCCCTGGGCCCGGGACAACTGACCCCATTGTCCCCCCCTGTCGACTTCCCTGCACACATGCCTGCACGCATACATGCACACGCATCATGCTCCAGGCATGCACTCGGAAAACATAAACATTTAGAGAGAGGGGGTGAGTCACATCATCGTCCTTCTACTTCTTTTTTTTCATTGCCTCGATCTTTTCTTATTTTAGTCTGCGCTCTCTCTCTCCTTGATCCGAGTCCCTCCTCTTCATCTCTTCATATCTCTCTCTCTCTCTCTCTCTCTCTCTCTCTCTCTCTCTCTCTCTCTCTCTCTCTTCTCATTTTTCTCTTTCTGTTTTCTTCAGTCTTCCCCCACTCTGTAATAACTGTATACCCTGCCCTGGCCCATCTTGCGCAACTGACTTTGGGCTGCAGCTGTAAACGATTACTCTTCCTGTTGCCACCAGAGGAACTCTGTCAGTATTGAGATAAGAGAGAGAGAGAAAGAGAGAGAGAGAGAGAGGGAGAGAGAGAGAGAGAGAGAGAGAGAGAGAGAGAGAGACAGACAGAGAGAGACAGAGACAGAGAGAGAGAGAGAGAGAGAGAGAGAGATAAAGAGAGACGGCTATAGAAAAACAGAGGGAGGAAGAGAGAGATGGGAGCCCTGCACTCTTGACTTGATGGTGGGGAACTTAAAACCTGTGAAGCGTGTGACACTGAAACAGTGTGAAATGCAGAAACGGCGCGGTGACTTAAGAATGCAAGTGTGACAGAGGAACCTGCGGATTCCTGAGAAAAAAAAAACGTTATACACCATGAGAAGAGGGACCTGCTCAGACTAGTGAGAGGCTGACGGCTCATGAGTGTGTGTGTGTGTGTGTCTGTATGTGTGTGTGTGTGTGTGTGTGTGTGTGTGTGTGTGTGTGTGTGTGTGTGTGTGTGTGTGTGTGTGTGTGTGTGTGTGTGTGTGTGTGTGTGTGTGTGTGTGTGTGTGTGTGAGAGAGAGAGAGAGAGAGAGACAGACAGATAAAGAGAGAGAGAGAGGGAGAGATGGTGAGAGGGAGAGGTGTGATTGCGTCATGTGTTTGAGTAAGAGAGAGAGAGAGAGAGAGAGAGAGAGAGAGAGAGAGAGAGAGAGAGAGAGAGAGAGAAAGAGAGAGAGAGGAGAAGTGTGTTTATGTGTTTGTGCTTTAGAGAAAGAGTGGGGTAGGGGGGGAGGTTGCTTCCTTAACAGGAGATGGTAAATAGCTGAGAAGTTTTGACCAGAAACAAACTGACGCGATGTGGAAAAGAAGAAGCTGCTGGTAGTGGTGGTGGGACGTCCCTACTGTGTGTGTGTGTGTGTGTGTGTGTGTGCGTGCACGTGTGTCTTTGTGTGTGTGTGTGTGTGTGCGTGTGCGTGTGCTTGTGTGTGTGTGTGTGTGCGCGCGCGTGTGTATGTGCACATGTGCGTGTGGTTAGAATGTAGCCTCTTAGCACACACACATACACACACACAGGCAGGCACGCATGCACGGACGCACACAAGCACGCACGCACATGCACGCGCACCCTTACCAGTCTCAACAAGAGCAGCATAAGTGAGGAGCTTAGCACAACACAGCACAGCTCAGCACAGCGCAGCACAGGGTAGCACAGCATGTGATCACTCGGAGTTCATGGCTGTGATCTGAGAACCGATAAGGCCTCTCATTACAAAACTCACAGCCGATTCAAGAGACCAGCCAGCCACACATGCGGAGATACAGAAGGATTAACAAACTCAAAGAGAGTTTTGGAGAGAGAGGGGATTCCTTAGCCGAGCGAGGGAACATGAGCCACAGGCTGGATGCATGTGTGCTACTGTAGCCTATCATTGATGACAAGAGGCCAGCCAGTCACACATTTGGAGAGGATTTCATGAACTTAAGAGGTGTTTTGTTTTTAGAGGGGACTCCTTAGTCAAGCCACACAGGACACAGGACACAGGACAAGGACACTGGGCTGAGTGCATGTGTACAGTGTTGTCTGCAGTCCATACATTATTGGTGCAGACAGAGGACAGAGGGGCCCAGGACAACTGAGGAACGTCATTGGCAGTGTCACTCTCTCTCTCTCTCTTGCGGAGGGAAACAGGAGACGGAGGAATCGCTCGTTACTCATGTCATGTCAGTGCTAGTGCTACGGTACTGGGTGCTGCTGACTGAGAGGCTGCATGAAACGGAGCTTTGTGTTCGGGCGAGCCGTTTTATTTTAATCGGAGGTACCGGGGGATTGAGGATTGAGAAAAGCTTTTACCAGGGCTTTTACGGAGAGCAGAGGAGAGGCTGCTGGCATAAAGTTGGCACAGATGCACTGCCCCATTGTTGCCGCAGCTGAGTGTACAGGTTTGGGCAAGATGTTTCAGCACAAGTACTGCTGAGGATTGTGAAAGGGTTGGGTTTTGTTTTTTTTAACCACTGTGACGTTCGTGCAAAGTTGGCTTAGACTCACACACACATATACAGTGTCAGACTGGTCTACAATGGCATACAAGTGTGGATTGTGAGAGGTTTTTTCAAGAACAAAGTTGGTGTAAAAAGTTGGTGTGGACTTCTACAGTGTCAAGCATAGTGTGTCATTGCCTTTGGGCTGCAATGGCACAGAAGTTCTCTGGATTGTGAAAGGTTTTTTGTGAAAGAGCAACGTTGGAACGGTGGAAAGTTGGCATAGACTTGCAATACATTGCAATTACAGTGCCACTGGACCGCAAATGGCACAGAAGAAGCTAGTCTGGCAGATCGGGGTGGAGGAGGGAGAGGCAGTGGAGTGCCCGCTGGCTAATGCCTTCGCCCCGTACGATTCGGCGGTCAGCCCCTCGTTTGACTCGGTTGGCTCAGAGCAAAGCCGCAGCAGCACGTGTAGCGGGGGAGGCAGTGTTGGCGGCGGCTGTGGCAGTGGCTTCTTTAGACGCATGAGGCTGAACCGCAGCATTCACGAACGCAGCCGATCGGTGCACTTTGGCTTCAGGTATTACTGGATGTAGATTTACACACACACTCTGCGTTGACACATTCACACACAGACACACACGCAAGCATGCATACACACAAGCATGCATACACACGCATGATCACGCACACACACACACACACACACAAGCATGCATTCACACACACACACGCACGCGCACACACACACACACACACACACAAGCATGCATACACACACACACAAGCATGCACACACACACACACACACACACACACACACACACACACACACACACACACACACACACACACACACACACACACAAGCAGGCATGCACACACACGCACACACACACACTCACACACACACACACACACACACACACACACACACACACACACACACACTATGATATTTACATTCATATTTTATTCATATTTGTTTTATGTTTATCTATCTAAATAGCTCCCCCATCCCTTTCCCATATGACTCCTCCAGCAAACTAGCGTATTTAGTTGGAGGCTCTTGCAGTGTGTGTGTGTCTGTGTGTGTGTGTGTGTGTGTGTGTGTGTGTGTGTGTGTGTGTGTGTGTGTGTGTGTGTGTGTGTGTGTGTGTGTGTGTGTGTGTGTGTGTGTGTACGTGTGTGCGTGCATGCGTGTGTGCGTGTGTATTTCAGTACTTGTGCGTGTGCATACAGTACGTATCTTAATTAATTGAAACAGACTTGAAAGTGTGTTATGTCGCCGTGAAGAACTCCTCACATTACCAGGCAGAGAGAGACACATATACAGTAACACACTCTGGACTATCAGAACAGCCATGTGTGAGTGTGCTGTAAGATTATGAGTCCTTTTAGCCTGTGATAAGGCGAGCACAGGGCCACCAGGATGTGTTAGATAGAACACACAGGTCACTCTGGGGAGCATGGAGCCAAGGCCTAGCTAAATTAGCATGCGTCTCTCTCTCTCTCAAGGTGTCCCGTTTGACCTTGTGAGAAGCGAGAGGTGCCGCATTATAAAGTCATCGTACTCCCACAGTGTTTTCGCCGCTGCCACCGCAGATGGCTGTGAAAAGATAACCAGTAAGCTGGCCGTAATTGCTTCATACCGTTCGTGCTGCTGTGTGGAGGGAAATCCTTTAATTAAAGAAACAGTTTTGTCAAGATTGAACTTTGAACTTTTATTTAATGTTGTACAATGCACAGAATGGTAAATGCACATAGACCTCATATTACATAATACATACATACCATGTCAACCAAATACAAGTCATAGAATTTCTTTTCTGTTTAGAGAGGGCAAAGAAATAGGGCTTTCTAAGGAGAAGTGCACCACAACATATACCTACCCACAGTGACTTTGACGAGAAAATGGCTCATAGCTACAAATTGCGCTAAGTGAAGTTAATTGCAACACTTTTCAATGTACAATTTTCCATTACTCTCCCGGAGAAGAAATTTCCATTGAAGGACAAAAAAAACAAAAAAAACGGTCCTAGTCGTGAGTGACTGCGTGCTTTCCACAAAAAAACCTGTCGAAATAATGTTTGTCAGAGATGATTTTGTGCCGCGAGACGCGCACCATAATGAGGAATCAAATCAATTTCTTTCTTTTTTTGTCTGGGCTTGTCCTGAGGCTGCTGATATCGTGTTTCGTTTCGTCTCGTCTCGTTTCGCTGGCATGCGTTCGGTTCGCCTCAGCAGTCAAAGCTTGCTCAGAGATTCTGCCAGCGTGTCCTGATGCATCGCCGGCCATGATTCGTTTTGTGTGTGTGTGTGTGTGTGTGTGTGTGTGTGTGTGTGTGTGTGTGTGTGTGTGTGTGTGTGTGTGTGTGTGTGTGTGTGTGTGTGTGTGTGTGTGTGTGTGTGTGTGTGTGTGTGTGTGTGTCTGTGTTCTACTGGGCCCCGCCGCTGAAAACATAATGGGTTCACAGACAGAGACCTCTAGAGTATTCGGATAGTAATCAAAGCCCTCTAACTCACTTGCTCTCTTGTCCTACGTACCTCTTTTCTTTCGCGGTCTCCCTGTCTGTGACACTCTTTTGTCAGCATGTTCCCTATAGTGCTGCTCATGCTCATGATTTTTCTTATCTTTTCTTTCTCTTTTTTTCTCTTTTCCCTTTCCCCCCCTTTACTACCGCTTCATTTCTATCCTATCACCTCTCTATCACTATCACTATCTCTCTCTCTTGCTCTCTCTCTCTCTCTCTCTCTCTCTCTCTCTCTCTCTCTCTCTCTCTCTCTCTCTCTCTCTCTCTCTCTCTCCATTTCTCCCTCTCTCTCTCTCTCTCTCTCTCTCTCTTCATTTCTCCCCCCCACCCTCTCTCTCTCTTTATTTCCATCCTCCCCCCTCATTATATCTCTCTATATTTCTCTCTCTCTCTCCATTTCTCCCTCTCTCTCTCTCTCTCTCTCTCTCTCTCTCTCTCTTCATCCCCCCCCCCATTTCTCCCTCTCTCTTCCTCCGCTGCAGTTTCGATGGAGAGAATGGGCCTTCCCCGGGCCGCAGTCCCATGGATTCGCAGGCGAGTCCGGGCCTGGTGCTGCACCCGTCCTTTCCGCAGAGCCAGCGGCGGGAGTCCTTCCTCTACCGCTCCGACTCCGACTACGAGGTCTCCCCCAAGACCATGTCCCGCAACTCCTCCATCAACAGCGAGTGGTGAGGCCCGCGCCCCACACTAACCGTATACCGTATAACTGGGTATAATATTACATACATGTACTCAGAGACTATGAGTTGTCCCCCAACACTATGTCCTTCAACTCCTCCATCAACAGCGAGAGGTGAGGCCTGGGTCCCAAACCAACCCTCTGGCAGTGTTGATTTCTATGGGCATAAAACTGCAGAGAAAAACGCCAAATGGCCGATTTTTCCCGTTTTTACCCGCAGATAGCCATTGCCAATGGCAACTGCCTGATCTGGCAACACTGCCATCTGGTACAATACCATCCATAGGGCACAATATTATATTGTGGTACAATATTACATACATTGTTATAGGCTACATGTATGACGTAGGGTATAGTAAGGTAGAATGTTAAGCCTATGTAATTGTAGTAGGGTATAATAGTACATAGGCCTACATGTACTCAGAGACTATGGAGTGTCCCCCAAGACCATGTCCCTCAACTCCTCCATCAATAGCAAGAGGTGAGGCCTGGGTCCAACACTATCCATCTCGCTATGGGCAGCATTGCCTCATGGTTATGGAGTTATGGAGGATACTTAGAGCTGGTTTTACCAAAAAGCAAGGCTTTTCAGATTGTGCAAGGCAGCATAGTATTTCTGCAGGCTGTCAGGGCTCTAAATTACTGTAACACATAGTGAAAATTCATTTTGGCTTGGCAGAGTAACACTAGCCACTTAGCAATTCCTTTTCCTAAACAAAATAAAACATGCATTGTATC
>NC_085858.1:33658516-33686016 GCF_034702125.1 Engraulis encrasicolus | reverse complement strand
CAGTACCAGGTGGAAGCGGGTTGTCTTCCATCCATTTTTGCTCAAATAGCAGAGAAAGAGGGGGGGGGGGGTAAAGAATGAGACAGAGAGACACATTCAGGGCAGCGAGGTAGAGGAGAAAGTGAGAGAGAGAGGGAGAGAGAAAGATGGACAGAGGGAGAGAGCGAAAGAAGAGAAGAAAGATGTCTACTATAAACACCAGGTTGATGGGTTGTTATCTTCCATCCATTCACAAACAGCAGGTAAGGGGAGGGGGGTCTACAGATAAACAACCCTGTCCCTTCACTTCTGGCTGTGAGCAT
This sequence comes from Engraulis encrasicolus, assembly GCF_034702125.1. Classification (NCBI taxonomy): domain Eukaryota; kingdom Metazoa; phylum Chordata; class Actinopteri; order Clupeiformes; family Engraulidae; genus Engraulis; species Engraulis encrasicolus. The sequence goes on along the minus strand of NC_085858.1, from coordinate 33,685,714 downwards.
TTCCAGACAATGTCAAACAAAACCCAACTCCTGCTTCCTTTCTTACGATAAAGCCATTCTCTGGTCTATCCAGAAAACCTGGAGGGTTACTATAAAGGCAAGATTTTGAATGGCCTCCTTTTATTTTTGCTCTGCAAAAAAATTTTTTTTAATAATGCAGCGTACCCCAAGTTTGCCCCCCTTAGTAATGGAATGCAAACAACTTCCTTTTCCCTCTGAGTTGAAGTGGAGGTCCGTTTGCAGGGAAGCCGACAGGAGTGGGGAGAAAGAGGTGAATTGTCCCAGGCCCAGGGAGAATGGGAGCCCAGAATTGGGTCCTCATATCATAGCATGTAGTGGACGAGGGGGCCCTTTCAGATGACTTTGTCCCAGGCCCAGCCAAAGCTGTCAGCGACCCTGTCCGCTTGTCTTCCACGGTAAATCGCAAGAACATGACACCCAGCAGAACAGCTAGTGTCAAACGGCCCAACCCTGAGGGTTGAAGAGGCCTGTAGGCTTTACCAAGATGTGAAAAAGTGAAAGCCCCATTGGGAAACTGATGTGTAGAGTCTTGCTGGAGAAGTTGGTTTAATGGCCTTTCTACTTTTTTTTTGGGATCCGAAATCTCCATCAATTTATTATTCCAGTAACACTTTCTTTGTAAGGGTTTACAAAAGGGTGTCATCATTGATGACACATATTGATGTTTATGACCGTTTCATAATGTGTCTTTCAGTTTTTGGGAATGTCACGACACCCAAACAATGTCAATTTGACTTTCCATGGTTTTCACCTCCGCCAAAGAGCTTATGCTATGTTTTCAGTCGCTTTGGTTTTTACCTCCACCAAGGGGGTTTTGTTTTCATTCGCTTTGTTTTTTTGTTTTTTTTACCTCCGCCAAGGAGGTTATGTTTTCAGTCTGTTTGGTTTGTTTGTTTGTTTGTTTGTCTGTCAGCAGGATAGCTGAAAAAGTTATGCACAGATTTTGAAAAGATTCTTCACCATTGCAGGATAAGGCAAATTTTGACATTTTCTAATTCCACAAAAACAAGGCAGAAAGACTTTCTAGTTCCTCGATGTGCTTATCACTCTTTCTGCACCCTCTCTTTTTCTTACTGTTATATTTTCATGTTAATCTCATGTGAAGCCACACACTGCAAGACAAAAATAATTTTAGCAAGCTCATTTTTCTAGTTTTTCTATCGTAATTTAAGTAATAATCACTTAGTAATAGTGTTTTTTTCTGGGCCAAATTTTCTGGATAAATTATTACAAGCTAATTTAAAACTATTAGGTGATTTCTACTGGGTTTTTTTTTTGTAGTGCATAATCGTTGGGTGTCCTGTTGCGTTGTTTATTAGGGATTAAGATAATACATGCCATTCCATCCATACCGAGATCTTCCTCCCTATCTATTTCTATGGCGTTGTACTTATTCATCGGCAGGGTTCATTTAGTGTGGGTTGAAATTGTTCTCAGGTCAGTCGCTGTCTTGCAGAGAGACATGCATACACATGCGCACAAAAACAAACTTGCACGAATGCGCACACACACACGCATGCACGCAAGCAGGCACACACACACACACACACACACACACACACACACACACACACACACACACACACACACACACACACACACACACACACACACACACACACACACACACACACACACACACACACACACACACACACACACAGACACACAAATCCACTCTCCCAGCACCCACATGTAAACCCACATGATCTCTGCAAGTTTGATATTTCCAAGCTTCTTATTGCAAGTATACTGAGACAGTAAAAACACACAGTAATGCACACACACACACAGACTCACACACACAGAACAATACACATGCACACACAAAAAAATACACACACACATACATGCACACACACGCACATGCACACTCGAACGCACACATGCACACACACACCCACACCCACACACACACACACACACACACACACACACACACACACACACACACACACACACACACACACACACACGCACACATTACAAAGAGTGCACACACACACACACACACACACACACACACACACACACACACACACACACACACACGCACACACACACAAAACACACACACAAAACATGCACACACACACACACCAGCATGTGCTCTTCTTCCTTCTGTCTCGTGGTGGGAAGTGCCTGTACATGTCTGGCCTCCCTCTGATGCCTCCGACACCATCTGACGAAATGCCTCCATGCAGGGTGTCATGGAGGCCGCGTCTCACACACGCACACATGCACGCACATATACACACGCACACACGCACAGACATACACATACACACACACACACACATACACGCGCATACATATACACACATACACACGCACGCACGCACACACGGACACACATACACACGCACACATATACACATGCACGCACATACACACGGACACACATACACACGCACACACATACACACGCACACACATACACACGCACACATACACACGCACACACATACACACGCACACACATACACACGCACACACATACACACGCACACATATACACACGCACACAGGCACACACATACACACGCACGCACGCACATGCACACAGACACACATACTCACGCACACATATACATACACACGCACGCACACAGACACACACACATGCACTCATGCATGCACACACGCACGCACACACACACACACACAAACGCATTCACACACAATCAGGTGTCAATCACACACACAAACACACATGCATGCCTGCACACACACACACACACACACAGACACACACACACACACACACACACACACACACACACACACACACACACACACACACACACAGGCATCAGTGTCCATCACACACCCAAAAACACATGCATGCCGGCACACACACACACACACACACACACACACACACACACACACACACACACACACACACACACACACACACACACACACACACACACACACACACACACACACACACACACAGACATGGACACACACATGCTCTGAAACCTCTCCACAAGGAGCCTGGGAGGGATCAGCCAGAGCTAAACACTGAATACCAAGTAGTTCTCCGAGAGCGAGGGAGTTTGCCATGCCCTTTAGTGTATTGCTAATGTACCGTCATTCAGATTAGCCTATTGTGAAATTTACAAAAATGCATTTCCTTCACTCCCTTTAATGAGCTCTTTAGAGAGTCTTTTTATCATAGCACATCTCATCATGTAATCATGTAATGGAGGTTTCCTCCTCACTTCAGTCTGTCTAACCGCCCGATATAATGAATGTAATCTACAAATGTACCATTATCTCTTCCCTTCTTTGAGTGAAGATGTCAATATTTATTTCTGCCACAAGAGGGAACTCTAGAGCTCTTCCGCTCATGTACTTCTTCTTTTCGTCCACAGGAGGTCGCCAGTGGCAAGCCAACCATCCACCGTTCCCAAGGCAACCCTCTCCGGTATGTTGAGCGTGGTGTCACTTTGTCACTTGTCCCCACACTGGCACTCTCTCTCCTCTCTCCCACACACAACGTCTCACACATCTTCTTCCAGTTCCCAATGCAATCTCGCTCTGACTGCCAACATATTAGCACCTTCTTCTCTTTTTTCTTACAGTTGAAAGGCATCGTTTACTTAGTGGAGTAGTGACTCAAACAGAGTTGGCTGGTTCTGTTTTGATTGCGCGCACACATATTCAAGGAATTGGTTGTTTAAATTGAGAGGCCCCATAAATGTTTTCATCTATGAAGCCTTTAATTTTATCATTATAAACTGGACTTCTAAATAACTTTTATTAAGAGGGTGGTACTGAGTGAGAATGTGCTTTTCCATTTCTTTCTTAAAGGTGCACTGTGTAATATTTTTAGTTGTTTATTTCCAGAATTTATGCTGCCCATTCACAAATGTTACTTTTTTCATGAATAACCACGACCTTCAAAATTCTAAGTAGGGGCTACTCATGGCACCTTGAATACATGAAAAGGGATTGAGTTTCCAGAAATAGACATTTTTAGCTGTAAAACTTGCTGTACTTTGGTCATACTAATAACTGTTAGTTTATTACTTTAAATATTCATGAAAAGATCAAATTTGGCAGTAGACAGCACAGTTTGAATGAGCAACATAGTTGCGATACCCAGTCTGGCCACCATCCTACATGGTGCAAGTACACCTTTAACTCAAAATTCATGGTTAGGCTATGCAGCATTTCTGAAAGTGTGCACACACAGCACCACTTACCGAAGAGCCATGGAAATATCCACCAAGTGTGTTTCTAAAACAAATATTTATGAAACTACAAATGTCAGTGCCATTCAAAGGCCAAGTCCTTTTCACTTTGTTTATGAAAAAGATAGTCAAAATACGAGCCATGTTTTGATTATAATCATGTGCTCTGTTATTATTTCCAATGCAACGTCTGAGAGGGGAACTACCAAAAAACATGGTACAAGGTCCTCTGTGTAGCATTGCGTCAGCTTGGCCTACCGCAAAGTTGGGCAAAAGACTGCTGCATGTGTCCAGTTGACTGCAACAACAAGCCTAGTATTGGCCCCACATTCGATTTTGTGGGTTATACATTCACAGTCAGTGTTATGCAGAAAAGTTTTTCATGCAAACAATATACACATACTGTAAACCACAAAGCTCTACAATGCAGAAAGAAGAAAAAGTATTTTTTTAAGAGAAAGTGCGCTCAACTCCCAAATGTTTCTTACAGAGTCTTCAGGTGCGAGCAAACGGCAAAGTTCATGTTGATGAAAAAGAACATGGAAAATGGATTCTTTAGTGGCACGTACAATACTAGCACTACACAAAGTATAGCCATGGCCGTAGCCAGGAATTTGAAATAAGGGAGGTCCATAGTGCACTCGCAGCGCGCCAGAATTTTTTTAAAGGTGCGCTGTGTAGGATGTTGCCCGGAGTATCTATTGTAACTATGTTGCTCATTGAAACTATGCTGTCTTTTGCCAATTTTGGTCTTTTCATTAATATTTGCTAAATAATGAACTAATATTTACTAGTATGACCACAGTTTACAGTATGTTTTGCAGCTGAAAAGATTTCTGGAAATTCAAAATGGTGGACAATGGAGAAGATCCCCTTTTTCATGTATGAAAAATATTATTTTCTATAAAAATAAGGGAGGTCCGGACCTCCCTTACCTCATATGTGGCTACGGCCATGAGTATAGCACACAGTTGGCTCCATGCTCTGTTGGTTACTGTAGGCCGTTGACTGCCTTCCCACCTTTAGTATCCTCTTTCAGCATGCAGTCAGAGCATGGTCCACACTATTTCTCTTCTGTCCTGGGGGGACCTGCCCATGTCCCTGGCTTCCTAGGGTTCTTCCTCTGCTCTGCCTCCTGCCCCGACTTTTCTACTGTACCGCCAAGACCCACGTGTTGGTTTCTCTATGACCTGTTCATTTCCTTGTTGTAGGTCCATTGGCAGATACTGGAAGATGTGGCTGTGCTTCCTCTGTGTATGCCTACCCATTTCAGGTTCACAAGACAGGCCTCTGAGCTACAGCAAGAATCCCTAGGGAGTCTGTTGGTCATTATTTGGTTTACATCACACAGCTTCCTTTATCCAATACTCACCAAAGTATGCAATATTCTGCCCATTCACAAATTCTGTCTTTTCCATGAATATTTTTCTTATTTATCACAGCCATCAATGTTTAAGTATTCATTACGACTGGGAAATTTGCAAGAAAAAGGTGGATCTTATCCGTGTCCGCCATTTTGAGTTTCCAGTAATAGACATTATTATTTTGTAAATATTCGTGAAAAGATCAATTTTGGGAATGGGCAGGATTGTTTTAATGGGCGGCATAGTTGCAATGTCTATGGCCACAATATACTCTACCTTTAAAGTTTAAAGTCAAATTAGATTGTCAAATAACTAAGCAACCAGCAAGTGCCTAAAGAAAGCAAAAATATGACAGTTTTGGTGTCAAGCGACATCTGCTTTCTTATTCACATCTCTAGCCTCTTTGTGCAGATGGGTCTGCTGGCGAGTCCGTTCTCACATTGCTGAAAGGACGCAAACCACATCATAACAACATTGCTAAGACATTACAGAGAGCCTTAAGTAACAGATTAAGTGGTCATTACGGTTATGGTGACATAAGGGTTATAAGCATAGGCTCTGCACAAAGGGGTTAAAGTAACACTGGCTTTTCACCATTCTATATGGACATGTTGCAGAATTGTGTCTCATTCTAGTTGAAGGAACAACTCCTGATGGTTAACTTCTCTCAACTTACTTAAAGTGGATATTATGTTTAGTGAGCAAGGGTTTAAAGTTGTCTTGAACGTTGATTATTCCAGTCACAGCAAACCATTGCCCTTCGCTTCCCTCGTTGCCTTAGTTTCTTTCACAAACCACATCAGAGTAGGCCTATTCTAAAACACAGACACACACACACTTAAAAAAAAACTAAAAAGTAGTAAATTCAAACATTTAGCGTGTGACAGATTTTGTCTCCACAAGGACAAAAAAAAAAAGCAGTCTTGTGTTTTGAGCATTTTGTCGCCTCCCGCTGAGTTCCACCACCCAACTAAAGCAGACATCAAAGCAGCAAAGCGGAGTGCCAGCTTGGCTCGCGTCGCAGTGTACCGTACCACCAGAGACCTTCTAAGCACTTATTATGATTTCACATGTCATCTTTAAAGATTCCTCCAGAGGATGGCAAAGGCACCAGCGGAGCAGTAGATCCACTTCACTATTTCACTCTTTTCTCCCCTTTTGTCTGAAGTTTCATGCCATTACAGCTGGGCTTCCATTCGTAAACACGGCATGCTTACTGATAATCATTCATCAGAAAACTGCCATAATTATGACATGATCGTCTCCCTAAGTCACAGTTGATGTCTGGCGTGAGCTGGTGACAGACCTACTTACGTAGCTAATATCTATAGTTGGGCCGACATTGGCATTAATTAGCCTGACGGGAGCTTGGTGTCGCGGACTTTACTTTCAGTTTTCTTGTGATTTTTGCTAGTCCTGCACACAATCTTTTTGAGATGGATGTGCGAGTTTTTCACATGTTGACAAGTAATTAGACTATTGCCTAAACTTCATTAAAGTGGTGTAACCATGGCATCACCTTGTTATGGCTTGTATAATATATAATGATAGTTGGGATCTAATTATATGCTTTTTTAATTATTAATAACAATTATGTTTAAAATGCATTAGACTATGTACCTAAAGGTGCTGTTTCTACGTAGCTGGATATTTTTATATGTGGATATTTTTTTCTCCTGGTTGCATTGGTTTTGGCCTTCTGTTTCCACGTAGCAGATATTTAAAATCCAGGTAAAAAAAGCAGGAGAAAAAAATATTCTATTTAGGGGGCTGAAATGCATTTGTTACAGTGGAAGATTTATTTTTATCCCCATGTTGCGTTTACACCTAAACAGGAGAAAAAAATACCCTGCTAAAAAAATATCCTGCTACGTGGAAACAGCACCCAAGGCATGACAATTATCTACAGATATCGTCATACTTTCAGTACATTGTCACAAAACACAGGTTTCGAAAATGAAGTTTCGAGAAAGTTATATAACACCTTGTCAATAATGTGCCATTTTGGTGTCAGTCTTTACTTGAATTTACATAATGTGACACATTCTGATGCACATGAAGTAACCGTAGTTTTAATGTGTTGCATCATCCCTTGTGTTTAGTGCTGGTCTGGTGATCTGGCATACAGGGCATTTTCCTGGTGGGCCGACAGTCCTTAGGGGCCGATACAGTTGTTGTTGTTTTCCAGGGAATTGGTCCACAAATTAGAGGGGGAGGCCCATTGGTACATCGTCAAAGACAGTGGATTCAGCCAGTCAATATAGTATGAAAGTGGCCTGTGTCTGTGTTAAAGGGACACTGTGCAGGAAATTGTCAAAAAGGGTACTGCAACTATGCTGCTCATTGAAACTGGGCTGCCAATTGGCAAATTTGATCTTTACATGAAAGTTAAACAAATATTTTCTAGTTTGGTCCAAGTAGAGTCATTTTCACAGCTAAATTTGGAAATTCAAAATGGCGGACCATGGAGAAGATCCCCCTTTTCATGCATGAAAAGTGCAATTTTCCCAGTCATACTGAATACTTAGAATTTGATGGTGGTGGTAAGTATTCACGAAAAAGGTAACATTAGTGAATGGGCAGTATGAATTCTGGAAATAAACAACTAAAAATCTCACACAGTGTCCCTTTAAGGGGCCGGCCTATGCCAAAAATGCCTGGGCCATCTTTCGGTCCCAGACCAGCTCTGCTTGTGTTACATCCCCACCTCAGACATAAACTCTGACTGATGTCCCGTACAATAGGCTATATTCCATATATTATATGGGTGTATGAACATTCAAATACGTAGGCCTATAAAATAAAGAGGGGGTCGTGTCTTCTGGCAAGTCTGAAAACGTTGTGACCTTCTGTACCAATTGCATGCTCTTTTACTCATTTAAGCAACACTATGCAACTTTTGGTTGTAGGACTTCTTATTTACCGATTGCCAAATTGTTGAGACTTTTCAGTACCTCAATTGTAATTTCCCCCTGGGATCAATAAATGACACTTTACTCGCTACTCTACCTCACAAAATTGTTCCGCAGTGTCCCTTTAGACCCCAAAATTTGATGACTGTGGACTTGGACAGGATGTGTTAAACAAATTGAGATAACTGTATTGTGTTAATTGTTTACACTGCCTTTTGTACTCTGCCCATCATGAATAAAACAGTAGAAACAATAGTTTGTTAGTGCACATTGTGGAACTGTATGGTTGTTGTTGTTGTTGTTGTTGTTGTTGTTGCTGTTGTTGTTGTTGTTGTTACTGTAGCGGTATTCGTTCATAGCATGTTAGATGGCAGTATTCATGTTCTTCCTGGGTCAGAGGTCACGCTACAACAATGAAAGGCAGCCTGACATCTCCACTCTGATATCAGTCATTGCTGTAAATTCTCTGCTTCGTGATTGCCTCCATAATGCCTCCCATGCATTTCTGATTGCTTTCACAAACAGCGTTTTCACTCAATAATTAAAATGAGAGATGTACTGTATTGAGAGATGCACAGTATAATTGTCTTTATGTAAAGTATAACTTCTGCATTATTCAGCATTCTAAAAGCACAATGAACAAGAAAGAAAAAAAGACAAAAAAAAAAACACTTGCATGGGCTAACATGTCGCACGCAAGAAACACTTTATGGAATCAGAATGTGCACACTCTGTGACACTGTGGATGGATTCCAATATGCAGACTCCCGTCCTCCCTTGCCCACTTGCCTGCTTATGACCTCATGATGATGTCACTGACCACTGACCACTGACCAAAATTAATTCAATATCTTGCGAAAGCACAATTCTGTCGAACAGTCCCCCAAAAGTTGGTGTGGCATGACAGCTGGAAAACTTGTTTTCTCCACGGAGGCCGAGCCAGGAGGCGGGGCGAGGCCACAAGGACAAGTGGAGGACTGGAGTTTGCATATTGGAATGCACCCACTGTGTTAATGTGTGTGGTTTGCCATAAGAGTGTTAACTGTGCACAATGTCATGCTGTGTCATATTCATAATCGCCATACAACGTGAAGCTATGTAATTAGTAACCACAAATAATACATTCCTTGAGTAGGATAGTACAAATAGTACAACACTTGAGTAGGATGAACACCGTGAGTGTTGAATCAGACTCTAAAAGTTTCTCTGGCCTTGACATTTAATTCAGAATTAACTCACTCTATTATTAATTCTGAATAAAGCTTGATTCTGCATTGAAAACGTCACAAACACTTCACAATTCGGAATTAAATGAAAGATCCAAGTTAACTCGACGGAACTATTTAATTCTGAATGATTAATTCAGACTTTAAAACGCCATGTAAACATAGCCATTGACACTGGACATTTTTCTGTGTGATGTCTTTAGGGCTAGTTTAGTGAATAGCTCAGTTCAGGCGAAGTTGATAAAACAATGGTAAACAATACCAAAACGCTGGACAAATGCAAATAAAACACAACAGAAGCCCTGCATGCAAACCTGTAGGCTGACAAGACAAGCACTCTGATGATGGAGGCAAAAGGGAAAAGAAATGTTTTGAACAGGACGAATCCTTGATCAGACCTCGACTCATCAGGGGGCGGCCATCTGCTTCGGAGACATGGGTGGGTGTGGCGCAGTGTGTGTGTGTGTGTGTGTGTGTGTGTGTGTGTGTGTGTGTGTGTGTGTGTGTGTGTGTGTGTGTGTGTGTGTGTGTGTGTGTGTGTGTGTGTATTCGTGCGTGCGTGTGATTGTGTGATTGTGTGTGTGTATGTGAGTGTGTGTTCACGCGTGTATGTGTGTGCGAGCATGCGTGTGTGTGCGTGTGTGCCTGCATGCGTGCGTGTGTGTGCGTGCGTGCATGCACGTGTGTGTGTGTGTGTGTGTGTGTGTGTGTGTGTGTGTGTGTGTGTGTGTGTGTGTGTGTGTGTGTGTGTGTGTGTGTGTGTGTGTGTGTGTGTGTGTGGGGTGGGGTGTATGGTTATTGGCAAAACAGTTGGAAGGAGTGTGGGAGACGAGAGCGTCAGTGCAAACTGCATACTGATGAGATCATCACATTAAAAGGGCACCGTGTAGAACACTAATCATGTGCACCACACATAACACAAAGGTAAACATATATTGACAATAAGGAGCAGTAACATCTAGTAATATATTGACAATACTCAATAGTTTAAGACAAAGTTTCTTGGACCATCATTAGCTGGAGTATGTAGAACAGCTCAGTGTATACTCAATGATCACCAGGGGAAGGTTATCCCAGCGAGTGTTAAGATGTCATGTAGAGCTGCACAATATCAGGAAAAATGAGGATACTCGATATCATGATGCCCTGCGGCGATGCCGTTATTTAAACAATATATATTTTTTGTCATGAATATTACCTTTTTATCAAAGATTAAGCATTTGCAATACACCTATTTGCTATCTTAATGTTGCGATACCAGTCATTTACACAATATACCTATCGGAAAATGTTATATCGCGATATCGATTAATTTTCAATATATTGTGCTGCTCTAATGTCATGTAGCCTACTCTAAGCAGTCACTTTCTTTACCAGGTGTCTCATCTAAGTGTCTGAGTGATTATGGCAATTAGAAGCTGCTGAGTTGATAAATAGATGGAAAAAATATATACAATATTGCCTTTTATTTTCTGAAGTTAGTTTACTAGCACCTCGAATAATGATCTTTCCAAGGTCAAAAGAGCAGTTATTCGATCCCTGATATTGTTTTATTAATGACTCCTCCCAGGTGAAAAAGTGGTTCAATTTAGTACAATAAAAGCATGACTGAAGTATACTTAGCATGTTAAAAGTGCACTCGTGCTTTTTGTGCTAAGAAAAAGTATGTTTACAATATGCTTATTTAAAGTGTACTTAAAATTAAATGTAATTAAGTTGCTCTCAAAGAAAGTACACTTAGCGAACCATACTTCAAGTGCACTTCGAAGATGTTTGGCTAAAGTGTATTTAGAGGAATATACTAAGTGTTCTAATAGTGAACTTACTAAAAGTGTATTTTTTAATAACATATTGTAATCGTACTTTTTTAAAGTGCAATATGATTACACTTCACCCAAATGTCTTTGAAGTGTGATTTTCTATAGTGCGCTTTAAAGTAAATCGCTTTAACATATTGCAAGTACACTTTTTCTAAGTGCACCATGATTGTACTTCACCCAAATATCTTCAAAGTGTGCTTACACCAAGTGCATTTACCCATCATGCACCATCATACATGTCCCATCATGCAATGCACTTCTTGGAGCTAAATTTCTCAAACAGAAAGCCATTTATCCTGAAGGAATATTTTTGGTTTGCATGAAAATATTACTCATTGTTATATTCTGTGTTTATTGTAGGAGTTTTAAATTTTTAAAGTGGTACACAAAAAATGACCATGTTCCCACCGTCATTATGATGGTCACGTATATGTTCTGGTATATATAGGCTGACACTTCCCATAATATCAGGGTGGGAGGTAAGTTGGAACTAGTTGTTCAATCTAAGAATTGAGGGTGACCATTAGTGATCAATTCAAGTGATCAACTGCAGGAAGGTGGAACAAGATTGAAATAAAGTGAAATGTGTATATGAAATCTCTATAACAATGCAATGATTGTAAATGTCAGTCATGCTAGGCATGCACACTGTATCACTACTGTGACATGTGACTGTGTGTAATGTACAAGCTCTGAGGACCAGCATGGATTGTAGTATTACATTTATATCATTTCATGTACTTGGGAGTGTACTGTAAATATACTTCAAGCATACCTGTTATATATTTACAATACTCAATATGATATACTTTTTACAGACTTAAAATGTTCCAATGTAGTCCAAAGAAGCATGAAGTTAATATACTTTTATTGAACTTCTAGTAACAATAAAATGCTATAGAAGTGTACTCAAGCAAACTCTTAATGCCATATGAATGCATGAAAAGCGTGTTTGGAGCATACTTTCAAAAGTATGCTTGTAGTGCACTTAAAGTTGTCCAAAAGCGGTGCCAATTTAGCATCCTCAGTGTGCTGCAAGTGTGCTGAAGTACTGCTCTAGTAGTGCTTCAGCGCACTAATAGTGCAATGAAGCGCACTTTAAATCGCCGAAAATAGTACACTTTGTACTAAGTACGGTCAAAAAAAGTACACTTTAAGTATATGGGTTTTTCACCTGGGCTACTAATCTATAATGACTAACATCACTACAAGTCTGACAACTATCAATGTTGTTTGATTAATGACTAGGCTACTAGCTATTGCTATATTGCTATATATATATATATATTTTTTTTTTTTTTTTTAATATATTTTTAGGGGCTTTTATGCCTTTATTTGACAGGACAGTTGAAGATGGTGACAGGAAGCATATGAGACAGAGAGACAGGGGAGGATCGGGAAATGACCCCGGCCGGACTCGAACCGGGGTCCCCGTGGGTGGGCATGCAAGCCCAAATGTGGGGGGCTTAGCGCGCTGTGCCACAGCGCCCCCCACTATATTGCTATATTAATGGGTGGTTAATGCCTATTTATCACTGTCGTGTACTCGTGTTATGCACTGCAGCTGTAATGAGCAATGTTGCGGTGTGGTTGGCAATGGCCATGTCCAGTATAACCTCTGCACTACAAAAAATAAAGCCCTGGCCATGGCTCAACGTTAGGGTTGACCCGGGTTCGATTCGGGCCTGAAATCATTTCCCGACCTTCTCCCATCTCTCTCTCTCCCACTCGCTTCCAGTCACCATCTCACACTGTTCTACTAAATAAAGGCATAAAACCCCTAAAACATTTTAAAAAAAATAACCTGTTAAGACACAGCGTTATAAATTTGTTGTGACCAGAGTGGCAATGACCGAGTCGTAGTGCATTACTAAAGGCCCTGTGTTATGTCATAGTAGAGTAGTACGATAGTAATGAACATTTCAATGACTATTACAGCGTGCCTCAGATGGTACGGTCACAGTGTGCATTATGGGGCTACAAGTTCCTCAAGGAACCTTCCGTTTGTCACTGTGGGGAACCCTTGTAAATACATAAATTCTATAGGTGACACATTAGTTCCTGGAAGAACCTCAAGTTTTCTTGAAGATTCCTCAAAGAACCCATGAACCCAAAGGAAGAGGTTGAAGTCGTTGGAGTTTTTGTGGAGCATCTAAAAGTTCTTTAGAATTTTTCGATTCGTATCGTGAACCAACTTTGCGGTACCCGAACGTTCAGAGTGGTGCCGTGGCGTGAATACGGTGGCTTGTTTGAGATTAGGAAATGGGCACTGGCACGGTTCTCTGTCGGCCTGAATAAAGCTCCTTGTGTGGCCCACTATTATTTATAAGACATCCCAGCACCTCCCCCAGGATAACGTGACTAGCAGTGTTGGGCAAGTTACTCAAAAATGTTACTGTCTTTTCAAAATAATCCCTTACACTACAGTATTACTATATTTAAAATGTAAGGCATTACACTACTTTTGCATCACTAAAAGTAAAGTAAATATTACCGCCCTCTGTTTTTGCCCTCTAATGCCTTACATTATTGCATTACAGCAAAAAAAATAATGCATAAGGCCTACAGCAGGGCTATTCAATTAGAATTTCACCTGGGCCATATTTCAAAACCAAGAACTTAAGTCCAGCCGCACATTTTCAGCCGTCAATAACCCGGAAATAACACTTCAAATCAGTAGTCTACAAACAATTTTTTTAACATGTTCCTCTAACTATACCTTACCATCCCAGGTGAAAAACCCATATACTTAAAGTGTACTTTTTTTGACCGTACTTAGTACAAAGTGTACTATTTTCGGTGATTTAAAGTGCGCTTCATTGCACTATTAGTGCGCTGAAGCACTACTAAAGCAGTACTTCAGCACACTTGCAGCACACTGAGGATGCTAAATTGGCACCGCTTTTGGACAACTTTAAGTGCACTACAAGCATACTTTTGAAAGTATGCTCCAAACACGCTTTTCATGCATTCGTATGGCATTAAGAGTGTGCTTGAGTACACTTCTATAACATTTTATTGTTACTAGAAGTTCAATAAAAGTATATTAACTTCATGCTTCTTTGGACTACATTGGAACATTTTCAGTCTGTAAAAAGTATATCATATTAAGTATTGTAAATAAATAACAGGTATGCTTGAAGTATATTTACAGTACACTCCCAAGTACATGAAATAATATAAATGTAATACTACAATCCATGCTGGTCCTCAGAGCTACAGTACACACGGCCACATGTCACAGTAGTGATACAGTATGCATGCCTAGTGACACTGAAACTGACATTTACAATCATTGCATTGTTACAGAGATTTCAGATACACATTTCACTTTATTTCAATCTTGTTCCATCTTCCTGCAGTTGATCACTTGAATTGATCACTAATGGTAACCTTTTATTCTTTGTTTGAACAACTAGTTCCAACTTACCTCCCACCATGATACCCTGGAAAGTGTGAGCCTATATATACCAGAACATATACATGACCATCATAATGACGGTGGGAACATGGTCATTTTTGTGTACCACTTTAAAATATTAAAACTCCTACAATAAACACAGAATATAACAATGAGTAATATTTTCATGCAAACCAAAAATATTCCTTCAGGATAAATGGCTTTCTGTTTGAGAAATTTAGCTCCAAGAAGTGCATTGCATAATGTGACATGTATGATGGTGCATGATGGGTAAATGCACTTTGTGTAAGCACACTTTGAAGATATTTGGGTGAAGTACAATCATGGTGCACTTCGAAAAAGTGTACTAGCAATATGTTAAAGCGATTTACTTTAAAGCACACTATAGAAAATCACACTTCGAAGACATTTGGGTGAAGTGTAATCATATTGCACTTTAAAAAAGTACAATTGCAATATGTTATTAAAAAATACACTTTCAGTAAGTTCACTATTAGAACATTATTAGTATATTCCTCTAAATACACTTTAGCCAAACATCTTCGAAGTCCACTTGAAGTATGGTTCGCTAAGTGTACTTTCTTTGAGAGCAACTTAATTACATCTAATTTTAAGTACACTTTAAATAAGCATATTGTAAACATACTTTTTTTCTTAGCACAAAAAGCACGAGTGCACTTTTAACATGCTAAGTACACTTCAGTCATGCTTTTATTGTACTAAATTGAACCACTTTTTCACCTGGGATATTTTATGTGAATGTACAAGACAAGTATTCACAAGAAAATCATGTGTATACTGCTACAGTTGGGGGCCATGCCTGGACTGCAGGTGGACTGCATCTGGGCCGCATGTGGCCCTCGGGCCGCCAATTGAATAGCCCTGGTCTACAGTAATTAATTACTGTTGTAATGCATTACTGCCCAACACTGTTGACTAGTGGTTGCTTGTTCTGTATCTCCCTGGAAAGAGCAGAGTATGTGGTTTTTAGTGTGCTTGCCCAACTGTGAGAAAAGTTCTGCACAATTTTATTAGCTATGTTTTGGTCATAACCTTCCTCTTACTTACCTGAAGATGGTCGGATGACCATATGTATTTATTAAAATTTCCTCCTTGTGGAATCGACAGTGTATTGTTCTCTCAATGGAACGATGACCTCACTAAGGTAGTATCCAATTCACCTGTCCAGCTGGAGGCGTACAAAAGTGGCCATTTTTGAACTGTGTATTGTTGTCTGAGGCCTAATGTTTAGGGAGGTGGCCTTAAGATCAAAGGGGTGTAGGTACGAATCCCAATCTTACCTTTCCCTATACTGCCACCCATGGCAGAAAAGTCCTTGAGCAAGTCACCTAACCCCACCCTGCTCCATGGACTGTAACCAATACCTTGTAAATAACTGTAAGTCGCTTCAAATGAAAGCATCAGCTACGTTTAGTAACGTTAGGTAATACAGTGTTATGTAATATACACGTAATGTAATGCAGTGAAATGTAATGTAATGTAATGCAGTGAAATGTAATGTAATGTAATGCAGTGTAATGTAATGTAATGTAATATAGTGTAATGTCTGTGTGTGTGTGCAGATGAGACGTACCAGCAGCTGGCCAGGGAGACCCTGGAGGAGCTGGACTGGTGCTTGGACCAGCTGGAGACCATACAGACGCACCGCTCCGTCAGCGACATGGCCTCTAACAAGGTGCCTACCCTCCTCCTCCTCCTCCTCCTCCTCTTCCTCCTCCTCCTCCCCTACTACACCACACTCTCTCCTTCTTCTTCCACCACCTCTTCTTTTTCATGTGGTATCAGGGCTGGACTGGCCATCTTGCATAGCGGGCATTTCCCGGTGGGCCCTGCACCATCGCGGGCCCCTATTTTCAGAAATGTCATGTCAAGTGCGCCACCCCTGACTGTGATGATATTTTATGGGCGACTTTTTATTGTGTAAAGCCAATTTGAGTAGCCATGAAAGACATAGGCTACTGTTATTGTTATTATTTGTAGTAACAGTGCAGTTGTAGGTGCCTTTCTACTTTTGGAAATGAAACTAAAAAAACTAAGCTGAGGAAATTATTTAAAAAAAAAAGGTTAGCATGTGTAGGCCACGCTGTAAAGGGTTAAATGTCTTTACACCTTTTTTGCTATTAGTTTACTCAGAAATGTGGGAACATTGAGTTGTGGAACATATAGGCCTCGGGCCTAAGCTGTGGGACCATTGGGCTGTGGGACCAATGGGCCTAAAAAATAATGTTAAAAGTCTTTGTGCTGTGGGAAAAATGGACTGTGGGACCAATGGGCTGTGGACCAATGGGCCGAGAAAAAAAAAAAGTCTTAGTGACATGGGACCAATGGGCTGTGGGACTAATGGACTGTGGTACCAGTGGGCCGTGTTAACATAGACATGCTCCCCGCTAGGGATAGTTTTGTTCAGGGCACATATTTACAGCTCAGAAAACATTGCATTACTGACAGGTTATAGGTTTAGGGTTTTGAGAAGGGAACAATTTGGAAACTCAATGGACATAGAGAGTATATAGACATAGACAGTTCACATACAGACATTTACAGACATTCTACTGTGTACGTAGCTACTACTACTGTGTACCTAGTCTGCTGTAGTCAAGAGCTGGCTGCAGTGGTGCTGTTGAATCCATCCAGCATGGCCACTTGCGTGTTGTTGTTTTTTTCCCTCTGTCATGGGGGGGGGGGCAGTCTTGTCTTGTTGCCATGGTGCATTATATGCCTCATAAGATGCAGTCAGCACATGTGGTTTTTCACGGAGGAGTGTTTGTAGATGACAGGCTATGTGCAGGGAATTTACAAGATACAAGATATAAGACGCAAGATGTTTTATTGTCAGACACCCATTCATCTGCACTTGGTGGAGGTTGGTCTACTCTGGAGGCAGCGATGCACCTCTGTTGCTCTGTGAGGATGCACTGCAAAAGCGACTGCAATGGGGTCTCCAGTATTTCCAAATGTTGAAATGTGTGTGTGTGTTTGGAGGTCATTGTGAATACGTGTATATTTGTGGTTGTGCTTGGCTGTCCTGCAGCCATGTATATCTTAGGAGGAGAGAGAGAGAGAGAGAGAGAGAGAGAGAGAGAGAGAGAGAGAGAGAGAGAGAGAGAGAGAGAGAGAGAGAGATGGTTCTATTGTTGGGTGGAGGAGAGGACAAGAAAGCTACTGCACAGGCGTAGGGGAGAGGAAGAGGAAGAAGGGAAATAGGACTGTTGGTTTCTTCCTCTGCTTGGCTGCTCTCTCTCTCTCTCTCTCTTTCTCTCTCTTTCTCTCTCTCTCTCCCCATCTCTCTCTCTGTCTCTCTGTCTCTCTCTCTCCCTCTCCCTCTCCCCTCTCTCTCTCTCTCTCTCTCCTTCTCTCACGCTTGCTCTCTCGCTCTCTCTCTCCCTCCCTCCCCCTCTCTCTCTCTGTTTCTCTCTCTCTCCCTCCCTCTCTCTCTCTCTCTCTCTCCATCTCTCTCCCTGCTGCTGTAACCTTGGTTGCTATCGAGCTGCAGTGAGGACTGCCCTTACTCCTCAGCCATTGGCTAGCCTGTCTGACCACAAGGCATGTGCTGGAGTTGGGGGCCAATCACAATTCCCGAGCAGCCTCTTCAACATATCACGTCCTTAAAGTTACAGCGTCGTTTTTCTTTTTTTTCCCCTCTCTTGTTTTTGTTATTATGGCAAGGGTGAATGCATCACATTTTGACAGAATACTGAAAATGCACAATGATGTCATGCATTGAACGGATCTATTTGTGAGCCTACGTGTGCACAAGCACTTTTGCCTCTGTTGTGATTGATATGCATTTTGTGTCAATGTGTGTAACATATATACGACTTCAAAATAAAAATAAGGGAGCTAGAATAAGATCTGTTCTAAGGGCTGAATGGAAGGACAGACAGATGTTGGGATGTGAGGATGTGCAATACTATTAATTTGCGAAAACACACGTAATCAAAACTACTCAAGCATCAGACAGAAATACACACATGATCCGTCTCCATCCTGCTGCTATGCTGCTATGCACAAACACACACACACACACACACACACACACACACACACACACACACACACACACACACACACACACACACACACACACACACACACACACACACACACACACACACACACACACACTGCACACAGACTCGCATGCTATCGGAAGCACATGCGCACATGCTCAGTGCGCAGGCGTGAGCACATACACACCGTCACACACACACACACACACACACACACACATACACACACACAGCATCCAGGCACGCGCATGCTGCCACAGTGCTTGATTAGCTTGCGCAAGCTGTCTCCAGCATCCAGGGAAGCAGAGCAGAGCTGAGAGGCAGGCAAGAGTAGAGTAGAGCAGAGCAGAGCAGAGCACAGCATCAGCTGAGGGGGCTAGTGACAGCTCCCCGCATCCGCATCCGTATCCGCATCCCTTCAGCATCCTGCACCTCTCACACCGAGAGAAAGTGAAGGGAGAGAGAGAGAGACAACGAGAGGAGAGACAAGAAGAGAGCATACAACAACCAAGGACTGAGCTGATCTTGGAAGAGAGAGCGAGAGAGGAAGAGCTAAACACCAAGAAGGAGGAGGAGGAGAAGAGGAAGAGAGGCTGAGCACAAGCAAGAGAGGCGAAGGACAGACAAGACAAGAGGACAAACAGGACCTCCGGAGCCTTCCCTTCCCCGAGCTGGATTGTCTTGTGTGACCGAGCTGCTGTTGCCATCGTATTTTTGGGGCTGAGCACCCAGCAGCACTCTGGGCCCCGGCTGGCTAACTGCAGGACCTGCATCGGTGGAGGAGAGAGAGGAGAGGAGAGGAGGGAGGGGGGGAGGGGTGCCGCGAGAGAGGAGCATATACCCTGGGAAGAGCTGAGGTAGAGGGAAGGAAGGGAGGGAGGGGAGAGAGGGAGGGAGGGGATGCAGAGAGCCTTGTTTTCCCCTCTGTCCTCCTCCTGTGCTGTCGCCATGGCTGAACTCACTGTGATACTGTGATTTGACCATCTGCAAGACAGGGGGGGGGAGCCTTTTCCGTTTGTCTTGACTGTGGATCTGCTGCGCTGTACTGTCCCTTTCTGCTGTTTCACTGTCTCCTGTCTTTCTCTCTGTCTGTCTGTCTGTCTGTCTGTTGCCTGCTGTCCATCTGTCTTGCTCCATACGTCTGGCTGTCGCGTTTGCCTTGTTGGTTTCTTTCTCTCTCTCTCTCTCTCTCTCTCTCTCTCTCTCTCTCTCTCTCTCTGTCTTTCTCTCCATCTCTCCTTCTCTTTGCATCACTCTATTGCACCCTGCGTCTTAGCAACAACCCCCCCTGCTGTCTTTCCAGCTCCTGTCTATCTCTCTTTCATCTGTCCTTCTCTCAAGTCTGTCGTTTTTCTCTTTCCCCCCCCCTCCTCTACTGTGCCCCCGTCTGTCCTCCCTTCTTCCCTTGCCTCCTTCTTTTCCTATGTCTGTCACCCTCTGCACCCCACACCTCCATCTTTCTCCTGCCGTTTCTGTCTTTCTTTCGCTCGTCTTGTCTTGACCACTGGCGGCTCATCCCATCTGTGCCCTTCACTGTCTGCCCTGTCTGTCTGTCTGTCTGTCTGTCGGTCTGTCTTGTCTTGTCACTCCACTCTTCCTCTCCTCTGTCTCTCCTTTCCTCTCCTCCCTCTCCTCTTCTCTCCTCTCCTGTGGCGTGCTATAGTCTCCATCTTGGCTCTGTCGCCTGGCTCCCTCTCTCCCGCCTCCCCCTCTCCCCTATTCTCCCCTCCCCTAACCCACCCGACCCCCCCCCCCCCCCCCCCCCCCCCCCCCCCCCCCCCCCCCCCTGCTCGTCCTTGCCAATCTGGGTCAGACGTGCTGAGTAGCAGTAGTGGGGTGCCATGTAGTCCCCACAGCCTCCTCTTCCAGGGGGGCTCTCCTGGTCCTGCTCCTGGTGCTGGTTGGCTCACCTGGACCCCCCTGCCTGGCAGCCCGGAGGGGGGGTAACCGTCATCGTTCGCGGATGGCCTCAGGCCCCGCTCTCACCACCACCGGAGGGTCCGGTTTGGGGGCCTCTGCTGCCAACACCGCTGCCACCGCCACCACCACTGCCACCACCACCACACCTGTGGAGAGACTTTGAGAGAGGCCCCCCACCCCCCTCCAAAACCCTGACCCCCTCCCCTGACCACCTACCCTCCTCCACCTCCTCCACCTATTACCTAACACCCGCTCCGCCACCTGCTCTCCCCTCTGCCCAGCCAGAGGCGGGCAAGGGAGGCAGCTGGCGCTGGCATCACCGGTTGCCGCCGCTCTGGATCTGGAGTGCCCTACTAGCCTGCCGGTGACGGGCAGCAGCGACCTCTCCTGCGCCGACCCCCTGACGGCGGCGCCCGCCTGCCGCTGGAGCGCCCGCGCCTCCTCGCCGTGCCCGCTGCACCACCACCACCACTACCACCACCGCCAACACCGACGGCCCTCCGGCCTGTGCCAGCTGCCCCCCTCCCCCTCGTCGGCGCTGCCGCCGCCGCCGCCACCCACCTCGCTCAGCATGGGGGTGGTGGAGGCCGTGGAGCACCCGGGCTCGCCCTGCCGCTCGCCCATCACGGGGGGCCGGCGCTGCGGGAGCATCGGAGGGATGGGCATGGGAATGGGGATGGGCATGGGGATTGGCATGGGGATGGGCATCGGCATGCCACCATCGTCCAGCCTCAGCTCGCTGCAGAGCAGGGCCAGTGCCAAGCTGGAGCTGGTGGAGGCCTGCTCCTCCTCCGCCGAGGACATGCTGGACCTGGATGGGGGCAGCCCCGGGGGCGAGCGACGCACCCCGCTCGTCGACCTGTTCTGTGAGACCTGCTCCAAGCCCTGGCTCATCGGGTGGTGGGACCAGGTAGGGTTTCCAGATGATGGGATGAGATTGGATGGGGTGGGATGGGATGGGATGGGATGGGATGGGATGGGATGGGATGGGATGGGATGGGATGGGATGGGATGGGGTAGTCAGACAGGGACTGCAGATGGAAGCTATAATCTGGTATAATTTGTCTCGTTTACTCTACAGTATGTAACCAGTGCATTTTTGTACAGGGTGCCAGTTTCAAATAAACCAAAATAATCAAATAAAATAAACTAAACCTGGTAGTAATAAGGTGAAGGAGTTAGCATAAGGTAGGGTAGGGTAGTGTTGGGGTAGGAGCAGGTATTGGACTCGTAGTAGGGAAGTAACATGAGGCTGATTCACCAGGGCCCCACATATGTTGGGGGCCCACACCGGGTCAGATTTGTATATGTAGGTATAGGGGTGGGTGAGGGGGTGGGGGTGTCCATTGTGGCTTGTTGTAAATAGGGCCCAGAATTTGCTGCTATGTCCGTCCCTGGGAGCAGAGCTAATGGTGCATTGGGTCTTGGTGGTGGGGTAGGGCCAGTGGTACAGCAGCACACTGTCAACAACTACTAAATCATGAGGTGGAGATCAAATGAAACACGTGCTACTGTAGCTGACTGATGAAAACACATCCCTGTACTTCATCATCATCATATTGTTTTGCTGGTGCATTATTACAATTCCTCATTCATTTCATTCATTTCAGCATAATCAAAATGCCAGTCACTGTTGATGATCAGTGCTATAACTCACTTTTGATAGAATTGACTGCTAAAAACCAAAACGAAGACTTAAACCTGAACAACAGATTATAAATGGCTTTGGTTGAAAACAATGTATAGCTGGACATGGATGTGGCTGTGTGTGGATGAGATGTTTTTCCTGCTTTGGCAGCCTTTAGGAGCTGATGGATGTTTACGTACGTGTACCTGTGTCCTGGGGGCCTATATTACAAAGCTGGTTCAGGAGTTCGTAAACCAGGTTAAGTTAAAATAGAAGAGCCCGAAGTCCTCATTTTCTTAAGAATGAGGCAAATCATCTAATAGAAGAGCCTGGAGTCCT
This sequence comes from Engraulis encrasicolus, assembly GCF_034702125.1. Taxonomy (NCBI): domain Eukaryota; kingdom Metazoa; phylum Chordata; class Actinopteri; order Clupeiformes; family Engraulidae; genus Engraulis; species Engraulis encrasicolus. The sequence continues at coordinate 33,662,828 of NC_085858.1, read as the reverse complement.
AATTGTCTTAAGAATTAGGTTAATCATCTAATAGAAGAGCCTGGTGTCCATGCTCTTTTATTAGATGATTTACCTCTTAACTGAACCTGGTTTACTCCTGAACCAGCTTTGTAGTATTGTATAGGCCCCGGTTTGCTTTTGCCTGATAGTGATGGACGGCCACTGTATGGTGATATATGTGCTTGTTTACGTTCCTTCCCCGGCTTCCAGTTACTCTAGATGCTTCTCTGTGTGTGTAATGCTGCAGTCTGACAAGGTTATATATCTGCCACTCAGTATACGTAGGCCTACATCTGCATCTGTTTCATCAGATAGCCACAATTCTAGTCAGATGCTCGTTCCTCCTAATGCTGCTGCAAATTGACATTCATACTATACTATATGCCCTGTAGGCGAGTACATTTAGGGTTTAACCCCAAAAAAATTGATACAAAAGGTTTTTTTATGGATTCTATTACTATTGGACCTGCTAAATGACATACTAAAAATCTAGTAAAATCTGACTTTGGGAAATGAGTTTTTTCAACATGGCTGTCATAGGCTTATTATAAGGGTCAAGAGACACTCCAGGTGAATAGGCCAAAAAATTTAGCTTGCCGATATCACCATGAAACTTTATCCGGTGATTACTCACATATTTGTGAGAAAAAAATGTATTGCAAGATTTCTGAAATGTTATGTTTTAATATGGTAATTGATCTATATCTAATTAAATAGGCATTAAATTTCAAAATGCAAAACCTCAAAATCTGAAAAAGCCAAGCTCAAAATTACTCTTTTATTTTGTTTCTAGTAAGCCAGAAGATATCTTCAGAAGAGATTATGGACATCTCTTTTTGTTTTGTAGTAAATCTAAAAATCTTTGTGCAGACACACCAGCTAGCATTTTTTTTTTTCAAAACATGATTATTTAACATCTCTCTTAGATAAATAATTGAGTTTTGTGTTTCTCAAGTTCTTCCAGACATTCTTTGAGTCTGGTGGTATCATTCTTAGCATGTATCAAGGGCAAGGTCAGCTGTCCTCAAATCATAGCCTCTCCACAGAGGTGTCCTAAGGGCTGGTGCTGGGACTCCTATTTGCCATGTACACCACATCACTGGGCCATGTTATCTGTTCTCACAGCTTCCCATACTACTGTTACACCGATGAAGCATAGTTACTTTGTGCTAGATGACTCCACGGTCACACACATTTCCGCTTGCCTCTCTGAACTATCCACAAGTATGAAGGAATGCAAGCTTCAGTTGAGCCTCGCCCAAATGCACTGCTGGTGATCCCAGCCAAAGATTTAGGTTGCCATGATATCGAGCTCAATATGGATTCTGCTACTGTTGCCTCAAATAAGGCCACAAGAAATCTAGGTGTCATTGTTGATGACCATATATCATTCTCTGACCACATAGCCTCATTTTCCCAGTCATGTCCTCTTTTTCATGCCCTAATTGAATACAAGGCCCTGACCCTTGCCTATGAAGCTACAACAGGCCCTACTCTGGCTTACCAGAAAGCTATGCTAAAGCCCTATGTCCTTTCAGGACATTGTCTGTCTCCAGTACCAACCGTTTCACCTTGCCCTCTACTTACACATGTAGTGGCTCCTGTCTATTCAGTTCAGCTGCTGAAAGACCCAAAATACCTAGTGACACCATGATTCATCACTGATGATGTGCCCTGACAAACAGCACATGGATATTATCATAGCAGTAGTGTCCTTTATCCACCCAAACAGCACTCCAAACAAACAGACCCTGAAAACATGTTAGTTCATGCCAATGTAATTATCATGTAGAAACCTTTATTTTAAAACACTTTGATCATGAAAATGACACCTTTCCTGAAGTCAGATTTTCCTAGATTTTTAGTATGTTATTAAGGACACTTGGAGGTAACAAAATCAGTTGAAAAACCTTTTGTATCAATTTTTTTGGGGTTAGGCCTTTTTTTTGCATAGATGTACTCGCCTACTGCTGTTCAAAGCTGTTCGCAATTTATATACTGTATGATCTGTATCATGTTGTCCTGTATACGTATGTTCCCTGTTGTTCGTGTATGTGTATTCTCACCATCTAGATACAAATGTTGTATAGTACTGTATATGGCACCACTGTATAATGCTACTGTATAGGCCTATATAATGAACATACATAGACAACATGATTGTCTACTGTGATACTTAATAGTGTACAGGCTAGGTGAGTATTTTCGTTTGTGTACAGTGCCGCCGCTAGGCATAGGCAGACAAGGCGGTCGCCTAGGGCGCCAAATGTCTTGAGGATGCCCAGTCCCACAGAATTGGAATATAAATCGAAATAAAGCATTAACTTTTACAATGACAAGGATTATTCATGGGCGTTCGGTACATACTGGTATAGGTATATATCAGGTGAGCTCGATCAGATGTACCACACTATGATGTATGAAACATGATGTTTATTACAGATGCCTATTTCTAATTCCACAAAAAGGGGTAGAGGAGTGCGCCTCTAGGGCACCAAATCGACTACAACAGGCCCTGTGCTGTGTGTACAGACCAGATGGGCATTTCCATGTGTGGAGCAGACCTGCTAACCCAAACTTAGTTATCTAGATTCTAGATAATGAGACAGCAGAAACAGTCCATCAGGGCAGGCAGAGCATTTAGAGCAGGCCGGGCAGGGTCTCCTTCATCTTCTGGATCTCCAGGGAGATGCCTGATTACAACCCCCCGATGTAGCTGCACCTGCAGCATGTTGCTGTGTGTTTCTGTTCTGTTTCTGTGTGAATAAGGCTGTGGACGGGACCTGTGGATGGGCAGATGTGCATGGTTTTGGTACTGGTGGTGGTGCTGGCTGATTTGTCTGGTGCTGTGATGCAGAGTTGCTGTGTGCTTTCTGTTCTGTTTCTGTGTGAAGGCTGTGGATGGTAGCCTGATTTTTTTTAGAAAGTGTGCTCAACTCCCAACTGTTTCTTAAAAGGTCTTTGGGTGCGAGCAAACAGAAAAGTTCATGTTTAGCAAAAAAAAGCTTTTAATCTACTGGGCAAGCATGACAGACAGACGTTTCGGCCTAAGCCTTCTTCGGCGTCTTAGGTAGCCTGATTATCATTGACTTTCAAATCTCTTCGAGACTTGGTCTGACCAAGAGCATAACAATTAACATTTCCCAAACGGCATGGTTGACCCGCCTCCCTTGGTTTGCTAATTGTTGTTTGATTCCCGACAAAGTGGGTGGAGTTCCCGATTTTTCGGGAGCTCAGAAACAATATTTGTATTGCTCCTGGCCTGACTAGTGGACGGGACACTGTGGATGGGCGGATGTACATTGTTTTGGTGCTGGTGCTGCTGCTGCTGGCCAATTTGTCTGGTGCTGTGATGCAGAAACTGTAATGCAGAGTTGCTGTGCAGCTGTGCAGAAGAGTGGTGGCGAGTGGGAGGTCATTTGGGTGGGCGGTCATTTGGGTGGGCGGTTGGTTGGAGTGGGGGGTTGGGGGGTGTTTGCTCTGGGGATCAGTACCAACCTCCAAAATGGAAAATGTGACTGAAGTGCTGAATTAAAATGGCAACAATGTACTGTGTGTGATGGAAAGTTGCTGTGTCGCTGGAGTGGAGTGTGATGGTGGCTGGGTAGTTTGTGGAGTGATGGGTGGGTGGGTGGTCATGACCAACCGCAACAGCAGTGTGTAAAAATCGAGTTCGTGTTCAATTAACACTGCAAAATGAACTGTTGATTGCCTAGTAAACGAGGTGAACCTGCTTAGTGGCAAAAACATTGTTTTTTTTGCTTGGCGAGTTAGTCTAGCCCTAATCTTTGAAAGATGGGCATATGGAGCTCTGGCTATTGGCTATCCGTTTTGCCTAATATTGCTCATAGTTAACAGCACCAACTACAAGAGTGTACAATGCGATCAAAGTGTTGAAGTGACACTGCAGAATTTACAGTGTGGCAGAGTAACTGTGGTGCTGGACAGGAGTGATGGTGTGTGGTGATGTAACTGAGGGTGGTGGTGGTGGTTGTCTGGACAGGCTAAGCTTTGCCAAATACTAAGGCCCACTGTGAGAAGAATGTGTAACATTTGACCAAGCATTGATTTAACACTGCATGACAAAGGCACACAGTCCATTTTGCAGAGTTGCTGTGATAAGTGAGGAGAGGAGAGGAGAGGAGAGGAGAAGAGAGGAGAGGAGAGGAGAGGAGAGGAGAGGAGATGAGAGGAGATGAGATGAGAGGAGAGGAGAGGAGAGGAGAGGAGAGGAGAGGAGAGGAGAGGAAAAGAGAGGAGAGGAGAGGAGAGAATAGGAGAGGAGAGGAGAGGAGAGGAGAGGAGAGGAGAT
>NC_085858.1:33636016-33653516 GCF_034702125.1 Engraulis encrasicolus | reverse complement strand
GGCGTGCACAGACGTTTTGGGGGCATGTGCTGCGGGGGGCATGTGGCTGCCAGTGTTGCCAGATTGGGCGGGTGCCCGCCCAATTGGGCTACTTGGGATGAGCGTCTGCGGGTAAAAACGGGAAAAATTGTCCATTTGGCGTTTTTTTCAGCCGTTTTGGGCCCATAGAAGTCAATGTAATTTGTTGATTTTGGGCGGAATTTAGCGCATTTTGGCGGTTTTTGAGAAGCTTTTGGGCGGGATTTGGTCAGACACATCTGGCAACATTGGTGGCTGCCCTAGTAGGCTACAGAGGCTATATATCATATCGGGACATTATTGAACCATGCTTTTGATCTTGAAGCATTTGTACATTATCGTGCCAACATCAACACAGTAAATTGTGACAAAAAACTTTCAAAAAGGGCATTTTTTTGTCCAGGAGGGCAAAGGGGCAGGTGCTTTAGCACCACCTCGTCCCTATCTGCGCACAGCTATATGAACCTTTAGCTCAGTGGTATCCCACTGTGATTCCCATGTCCGAACTGGAGTAGGACCTGAGGTCACAGGTTCGAGCCCAGAGCGGTGGACTGCGCGGGTCGCATTACCTTGATTACACTGCTGCTAGACCCTGATGGGAGTGAGATTTAGGGGGATGAGTGTAACAGATTCCAACTAGCAAGTTAGTAACTGAGTTTGCAAGGTCGAAGATGACCTCGGTCATATCTTTTTTTTAAAAATATTTTTTTAGGGGTTTTTTGCCTTTATTTTTTGACAGGGCTGTGGAGGAGAGACAGGAAATGAGTAGGAGTGGAAGTGGAGTGGTCGGAAAATGACCTGGGCCAGAATCTAACCCGGGTCGCTGGCGTAGTAACCCAGTGCCCTACCATTAGGTCATGGCAGGGCCAACCTGCGCCATATCTTGATTTACCATTGGTAAATCATATATACCGCTTAACACACCGCTTGCAAATGGTGTCAAGGCCAGCTTTTGTCAGTAATGCAGGGGTGGGAAGCCTAATTTATGTCCCATGTGTTCCAGTAAGTCTTCAGTGAGTGTGTGTGTGTGTGTGTGTGCGTGCGTGCGTGCGTGCGTGCGTGCGTGTGCATTCGTGCACGTGGGCACTGTGCAGTCAGTGTGGCTTCCAAGTTCCCCTTTGGCGAAAACATAATTAAAATAGCTAGTAGACTGGGCCACATGTTACAGATCGCTAAAATAGAGCAGAGTGGCTCCACGTGCCTCCACCAGGGTGTGGGTCACTGTGACTCTGCAATAAAGAGAGTACGCAGAGATCCCTATTCTAGTGTTGGATTTTTTCCCCATATCACACTACAACAACGACAACAACCATGGCATCCACCACAATGTCAACAATATAGCTGACGTGCTGTCCTACAGTATGTACGTAGCTGTTGTATGTAGCTTGTTCATTTTGCCAAAGTACTGTACAAAGAGATTGCTATTACTGTATAATGTTGTATATTATAGGTTGTTTGGTAGTAAAGGACGTGTTGTACTGTAGTGTGTGTTATAGTGTGGGGTTTTTGGTCAGGAAGGCTTGAATCACTCCGTAGCAAGAGGGTCTAGAGTTGTCCCATTGAAGCTGTTGTACATTCAGTAGGGCCCAAAAATTGCTGCTTAGCCCCTGCTTGTGAGTTCTAGAAACTGCAGAACATCAATCAACTGTAATCATAGCAAAAGCAGTAAAACATTTTGTATATAGTAGTGCCTTTGGTACAGTAGGTTCTAAACATTGGCTATCATACACAGTAAAAAAAGAACTGTTGTTTTTACGGTAAACTGCTGGCAGCAGTGGTTGCCAAAGTCTACCCTTAAATAAATAACGGTTTATTTCCTTTTTACATTTTACGGTAAAATTATGGCAGCAGTGGTTGCCAAAGCCTACCGTTAAATAAATAACGGTATTATTTTTTCACATTTTACGGTAAAATTATGGCAGCAGTGGTTGGACAGATTATATTCAGGTGAGTTCAATTATAGAGTTACAATCAGACAACTGATTGGACTGATTATACTCAGGTGAGTTCAATTATAGAGTTGCAATCACAGACAACTGATTAGACTGATTCTACTCATTGGAGTCCAATAAACATCAACCTAATTAGATACCTAAATAAATGCCCAATTGCCAGATTGTCTAGTGCAGGGAGGTGGACCAGTCTAGTATCATCAATGAAGGGTATGCAAATGCATTCTTTATTTTAAAAAAGGCCTGAAAATAACCTTAAGGAAAATGAAGGCCAAAGCTAGCAGGGCAAGCAAGCTAACAAACAAGCTAGTTAGCAAGCCATGCAGCCACCCTTACAACGTGACCTGCTAGCCGGGCCGGCCAGGCCAGGCCAGGCCAGGCCAGGCCAGGCCAGCCGGCCGGCCGGCCTTACAGCCAGCCAGCCACCTAGCTAGCTAGCAACCAGTGAGCAGTACAATGCAACAGTCCCTGTTTAAATACATGTTCAAGTGAACCATGTGACCCGAGTGATGAAGCATTTGGCAGGTGCAGGCAGTTAATCATTGCATGACAGCCCTTAGCACTCAGGTGAGGTCAGGAATTGATTGACAGATTGATTTGGATGGGGTAGAATGACAGTTTCAAATAGACTGGGCTACTTCTAAGAGACTGAATCAAGGGATTACTGTCCCAGGTAGACTTTTTCAGATTACTGTGAAGATACAGATACACTGTGTAGTGTTGCTGCAACTCTTGATGTTTAGATTTTGGCTGAACACCAGTCTAACTCTGATCAATCTAACTCTGACAAATTTGCTGTATGTGTACACCAGTGAAAAATAAAGTCATGTACCGTTTCTTGACTACTTCATCTTCACTTAACGGTATTTTCCAATATTTTCTTTTCAGTGAACAGTTCAGTATTTTCTACATATTGACACCAGTGAAAAATAAAGTTATGTACCGTTTCTTGACTAGTTAATCTCACTTAATGGTATTTTCCAATATTTTCGTTTACAGAGAACAGTCCAGTATTTTCTACATATGACACTTGTCAAAAATAAAGTTATGTAGCGCTTTTTGACTCAATAGTAGCTTGCCGTATTTAGTACAGAGATAAACTGTTTTACATTTTACGGTCACTGTTGCAATTTGACAGTTTTTGACAGTTTTTTGCCGCAATTTCAACGGCATTTTTTACAGTGTAGACATAGATTCGAGCATGAAATCCAACAACATACAAGTGTTCACATCCATGGCATATAGGTTACCTTTAAACATTTTCAACATTCATCCTTTTCCTTGTTTAACGCTGACTGACATGTGACTCAGACTTGACTTGGACGCTAATCGTTTTGGACTCGGTCTTGTCTCTGACTGTGCATTTAGTACAGTAGGCCTATGTACAGTATGGTTTGTCCAGACAAATCTTGCAGATTCCCCAGGTGACGATAATGAAAGTGAAAGCTGTCATTGTGACACAGCACACAAGTGCACACTGCACACAACTAAATTGCACTCATGCCTCACCCATTGAAGGGGGCAGTCCTCAATGGCGCCCCAATGGAGCAGTGCAACGGAAAGGCACCATGCTCAGGGTACCTCAGCCATAGAGGAGGATGGGGCAGGGCACTGGTTAATTACTCCCCCCACCAACCTGCCGGGTAATAGTTGTATGTAACTGGATTGTTCTGTGCTGTTTCACTCTGTCTGCTATGAGTTATGCTGACTGTCTGCAGGGTCACCGCAGAGACTGGAGACAGCAGAGTCTCTCTGTCTCTCTGACAAGCTTGGTATAGTGGGAAAGGCCAAGAGTTTTTAATGAGCTACTGTGTATTGTTTTGACAGACTTTTGCAAGGCCAACATAAAGCATTACAGTAGTGTGATCTACTATGATAAACGTGTGGCATGTTTTTGAGTATCCTGTTAACGAGGTTTCAACATCTTGCAATGCTGTTTCATATGAGGTACTATAGGATTTTACATATTGGTGTACTGTAAGGTTTTGAAGCGTAAGTTAGACGGAAGAACTCCACCTTATCTCCATATCATATCTCAGTGTTGTCTTTGATTTGAGCGAAGGGCTCGGGCTTTAATTTGGCTTGAGCAGTGTCTTGTCCTCATAGCTGGAAGTCCATGGTATGTTTAACTGAAGAGGGTTAATAACTAAATATGGTGATACAATTTGCATTGTAGAAGTAAGGCACACCCAAAATATCGACTATTTCACTGTGAAGTATATGACAGGCTGACCGGATAATTCTGTTTTCCAGGGCGGTGTAAGTTGCTTATTTACGTACTTTCTGGTTTCTTAATAGCACAAATTAGGGCTCACTTTGGGTTGATGTTCTGTAACTAGAACAGACGGCATGTTTAATGATGAATTGAATTGCATGTACGGGAGTGTCCTTTCCTTTTATTAAGGAAAATCTCAGTTTCAGTGTCTCAGCTGTGTTATTGTTCTGCTCAAAACTCCCAATTGTAGTGCACTGTAAAACCTTAACAAGAAACCCTAGAGAATGGATTTTTGGGCATAACATCTGCATGCTTGCCAGCGATCATGCCGCCGCATGCCACACATGTAAGGTCACCACAACAGGCAGTAGCCTGGACCCACCACTCACAATATGAGGCTTTATTTCCCTTCTGTTTGAATCTTTGGGGTGGGCTTTGGCAGGATGGTGGAGACATGAAATGTCTGTGACTAACAAAAAACATCCATTTGATACTGGTCATAGCATGGACCAAGGCAGAGCAGAGCAGAGGCAAGCTGGACATTAGTGGTAATAAATCCAAATAATAATTGGTCCCACCTACGGCCCCTTAGCTATCTGAACCGAGCGATTCCAGACTAATGTTTTCATGTGCTAGTGTGGCTTGCCAGGCTACTAACACGATGCACCATATGAATAACTAAAAACGCAGATCAGATCAGGGCTATACTCGGCCAGAGTCCAGACTCAAGTGTGTTTTTTATGGACTTGGACTTGTCTTGGTCTTCTCATTATTGACATTCCTGCATTTCACACATTTTTACACTGACCGACATGTGCTTTGCAATCTAATCTTTTTGGACTCTGTCTTGTCTCTGACTCGAACCTCTTTGGACTCGAACTTGACTATTTTAGTCTTACTAAGGTGGACTTGACTACAGCCCTGCTGAAGATTTGTAATGTACAAATGTCTTGCGTCTCGCACACTCACTGTTAGTATGGTCACATAATATGCATAAAATACAAACATGATACATGCATGTGCATTATGCTCATATCACCAAGATATTCCATACATAACGCCCTAAATAGTGAGTGAGATGATAGGCTATTTTATAGGCCTCCTCAGTACCAGCAACTGGGTTAACCTGAAAATGCTTCTCTTGGGTAACTGTGCCAGACTATGCTATCATTGTGGGTATTAGGCTGCCGAGGTAGTTTGATTCATGGCGAAATGTAGGCCACCGTACAGCTCCTGCACTGTGTGCACAAGGAGGGTAACATATCATCCTTTGTTTGAAATGTGGTTTAAAAGTATATTATGTAGGAAGTGATTTTGCATTTATAGTGACAGTTATAGCTCATTAGAGTACATGCACATGTCTCCTCACTGAGGCCAGGTGCGGGACAAAAGAGCATCTATCAGGGAGAATTTAGTCTGCGGACTGCAGCTGTCTACCCTTTTCACCTTATATCTCTTTATCCCACTTCTTTTTTTAAAAATATATATTTTTTGGTCTTTTAGACTTAATTAGTGACAGGAGAGACACCTGGATCGAACCTGGATCGGCCGCGTAGCCTCAGGAAACATTTAGGAGAGAGAGAGACGCGGAAGGGTCGGCAAAGGACCCAGGCCGGAATCGAACCTGGTTTGGCCGCGTAGCAGACGAGTGCCCTACCGTTAGGCCTTGGTAGGGCCTTTATCCCACTTCTTTACCTGAAGCCATCAGGTCTTCATCAGGCATGTTGATGCAACACCCAGATGAAGTCGAAACATTGTATTGCTTGAAATAAAGTTGGAGTTGGAGTAGTGTGTGCAGACAGACTTCCCTTAGCAGTTATACCTCATTGTGAACACCCTGACGAAGTCGAAACATTGTATGTTTGAAATAAAGTTGGAGTTGGAGTAGTGTGTGCAGACAGACTTCCCTTAGCAGTTATAGTAGCTCATCCACTGATTACAGGCACCAAATACAACACAGTTTCTATGGGTGACTTGTCGGAGTGAAATATTTTTTCAGTGGAGATTTCAAGGTTTTGGGACTTAAGTAGTGTGTGTGTGTGTGTGTGTGTGTGTGTGTGTGTGTGTGTGTGTGTGTGTGTGTGTGTGTGTGTGTGTGTGTGTGTGTGTGTGTGTGTGTGTGTGTGTGTGTGTGTGTGTGTGTGTGTGTGTGTGTCTCAGCGTCAGACAGAGCAGCTTGTGTGAGTCAGTGTGTTTCTTCATGACTTCTTGACTGTCTGTCTGTTTGTTGCCTGCATACACATCAGCCATGTGCAGACGGCGTCGCGTGTGCGTGCCGTGTGTGCATGCTCGTGCTCCGTGTTTACTTGATTCTGAGCAATCAGCGGCATGCTGTCTTATCTCTATATTTAGGGCCACGCAGATGAAATATTAAATGTCCCGACGGTGCTCCACTTTGCCACAGGTCCCATTAGCGCTCAGCCTCTCCTGCTCGTGCTCGGCTGTGTACAGTACCGTGCTGTTCACAGTACTGTACCGTACATAACACGGCTCTGGTCATGAGGAAAAAAACAAAAATGACGAGGGAAATGGAATTATTACGTGCAAAACACAGATTACTGCACTGACACAATGCAGCAAGGACACAGAGGCCAAGAAACAACCGGTCAGTGGCAGTGTGTGATGTAGAAAGGACCTGAGACAGTGAGAGACAGACAGAGAGGAGGAGGAGAGGAAAGCAAAACAGAGAGAGAGAGAGAGAGAGAGATAGAAAGAGAGAGAGAGAGAGAGAGAGAGAGAGAGAGAGAGAGAGAGAGAGAGAGAGAGATGGAGACAAGGAGACATGAGGAGAGAGAAAGATAGAATGAGAGATGAGAAATGCAGTATGAGGACAAGGCAGGGAGAAGGATTGCGGCTGAATTGTCGAGAGAGAGAGAGAGAGAGAGAGAGAGAGAGAGAGAGAGAGAGAGAGAGAGAGAAATAGAGAGAAAGAGAGAGAAAGAAAGAAAGAGAGACGAAGAGAGACTGAGAGAGAGACTGAGTGTGATGCGAAGGAGATAAGAAGGGAGTGAGACCTGAAGGGATGGATGGATGGATTGATGGATGGATGGATAGAAGGGTAGATGAATGGGGTGGGAAAGGTTTGACCTTGGGAAAGGTGGATGTTCAGCAGACACCTGCTGTACTGCGAGCTGAGCGGAGTGTCACCCAGCCAGTCACCTCTCTCCCGTCATGCTGCAGGGGGGACTGGGAGGAGGAGGAGGCAGTTGCTAGGGAAACCTCGCTGTTACCATGGTGATGATAATGTGTGAAGGATCAGTCAGTAGGACAGATGAATTGGCCGAAATGCTCCGAGTGCTACACTGTGGATCCGCAGAAATCGCGTGTAGTGTGTGTGTGTGTGTGTGTGTGTGTGTGTGTGTGTGTGTGTGTGTGTGTGTGTGTGTGTGTGTGTGTGTGTGTGTGTGTGTGTGTGTGTGTGTGCGCGCGTGCATGAGTGTGTGTGTGTGTGGTCATATGTTTGTGTTTTCATACTGTACGTACTGCTGTCATGATGCAGAGATGATAGTTCATTGTGTGAAACTAGAATTGATGACGTGGTTATTATGACACACTATGCAGATGAAACGTTCAAACCACATCAGCATGGCAATTCAGAGAATGCTCCGAGTGCTACACTGTGGATCCGCAGAAATCGCGTGCTGTGTGTGTGTGTGTGTGTGTGTGTGTGTGTGTGTGTGTGTGTGTGTGTGTGTGTGTGTGTGTGTGTGTGTGTGTGTGTGTGTGTGTGTGTGTGTGTGTGTGTGTGCGTGCGTGCGTGCGTGCGTGCGTACGTGCGTGCGTGCATGTGTGCGTGCATGTGTGTGTGAGAGAGAGAGAGTCTGAATATCTATGAGCGAGCTTATTATCATTTCTCTCGTACTGTAACATTCTGCACCACACATAATCCATTAAATGTCAGGCCAATAGCAAAGACATGTTCCTCAGCCAGGTGAACAAATCCCCAGTATTTATGGTAATGATTTGCGATGTGTACATAGCATTTAAGGAACATTTCAGGACGTCGCTCAATACAAGAAGGTCACGGAGCCCTGGAGCATCTGTCTGTGCTGACAAACGTGTGTGTGTGTGTGTGTGTGTGTGTGTGTGTGTGTGTGTGTGTGTGTGTGTGTGTGTGTGTGTGTGTGTGTGTGTGTGTGTGTGTGTGTGTGTGTGTGTGTGTGTTTACTGTGTCCAGTTTAAGCGGATGCTGAACAGGGAGCTGTCTCACTTGTCGGAGATGAGTCGCTCTGGGAACCAGGTGTCTGAATACATCTCCACCACTTTCCTCGGTAAGTATGTGTGTGTGTGTGTGTGTGTTTGTGTGTGTGTGTGTGTGTGTGTGTGTGTGTGCGCGCGCGAGTGAGTTTGTGTGCGCGCGTGTGCGTGCATGTTTGTGTCTACCATAGGTGTGCTTTGTACCCACCCCCCACCTTTCCCATATCTGAATACATCAGTGCAACCTCCAACCCCCCCACCACCACCAAAACAAAAACATGTGCCCCAAAGCCCACGCAGAACCATAGTCACATGACCACAGCTGTCAATCACGAGCGATCACATGACCCACAGCTGTCTCCTGTCATCCGTCGTAACCTTGGCACCATTCTTTGTACGAGTCTGTCTGTGCTTGTGTGTATTCTGTGTGTGTGTATTCTGTGTGTGTGTGTGTGCGTGTGCGTGTGTATGTGTGTGTGTGTGTGTGTGTCTGTGTGTGTGTGTGTGTGTCCTGTAGTTGTGTATGTGTGTGTCTGGGTACACACCTGATTGTGTATGTATTTGTGTATTTCCGTGCTTGTGTGTGTATTGTGTTTATGCATGTGTGTGTATTCCATGTGTGTGTGTGAGTGTATTTGTGTGTGATTGTGTGCACATTTTTATGTATACTATGTATAGTGCACAGCAATAATAAATACACCCCTTTTGAATATTATTTCAATAAGTACACAAGTTAATATCAAAATATGCATAGTAAGTTTCATCTGTTGAGCTTACAATAGAAAAGTAAGGTTAATAATAACACAACTTACATGTCATACTTCCATTTTTGTGAAATTATGATGGTGCTAAAGTGAGTACTTCCCTATGTTTACATTCCATAGAGAGGGCCATGATCTGCTTCTGTACTCACAGTACATGTTGTCTACATGTTGCTTTTGGTGAAATTCAGCTTCCCAATGTTGACGGCACTCATGATGCCCAAAGCCACGTCAGTCCCACAACAATGACTAAGCACTTTTCTTTGTATTGCTCACATGGTTATCACCACATATTCTTGACACCATCTAAAGCAAATTTGTTTATCATGGTCTCATCAGAGACAAGCAGACTGAGTATATGGGTTGCTGGAACCATGTCCTGTGGTCTGATGACACCAAGATAAAGATACTATTATTCTTATTCTTATTCTTATTCTTATTCTTATTCTTATTCTTATTCTTATTCTTATTCTTATTACCTCTGCCAAGGAGGTTATGTTTTCGGTCGCATTGGTTTGTCTGTTTGTCAGAAGGTTAACTCAAAGAGTTCTGAATGGGTTTGGATGAAATGGCAAAAGGAACAAGATCTTAAATTCTTCATCATTGCGGGATAGGGTGAATTTTGACATTCCAATTTCTAACTCCACAAAAAGAAGGCTGAAAGACTTCAAGATTCAAGATTCAAGATTCAAGATTTTTTTTAATAGTCCCGAAGGAAATTTGTCTTGGACATACATAGCTGCCACATACACACAACATACACATGACGCCAAAAAAACAAAAACAACAATAAACACACACATACATAGAAACACTCAAGTGCATATCCACCACAGCCCACCACCCGCATACATACATGGCATTACAGGATGGTAGTTGTTAATGACCTGCGTTCAGTAGGTTAACAGAAACAGGGACAAAAGAAAACCTATACCTATTCAGAAACCTTTTCTTGTTTTTAACTGGTACTCTGAATCGCCTGCCAGAGGGTAGCAGCTCATATTCTGGGTACAGAACATGAAGAAGAAGGGTGTAACAGTCAAATGTTCTATCAAGCCACTTCCTTGGCGGAGGTTCATCTTGCGTGTATTCTCCCCTCTGGAACGTCGCCACACCCCTCTTGCTTAACTCTGAAAAACAGCGTGTAGCCCAACATGGGCGTGATATCTGCTAAATGGGGGATGAGTCTTCACAAAGTTCATCAGTTGTAGCTAGCAAGAAACCATGGCGCATGGATTTTCAGATCAACCATGTGAAAACCTTGATAGTCCGTTGAAATCCAAAACTGAACTTTAACTTTGAATTTAAAACCACGTGCCAAAAGTCCTCGTGCAAAAGCATTTCAAAATCTAACCTCCGCTCCTTTTCACAAACACAAGGCGAGTAGTGGAGGTGAGATAATGAGGTGGACACACGATGTGTCCCATTCGCGGGAACTGCAGCTCAGCGTTTTGGAGCGCACAGCAACAGGTTGATTGAAATAATAAACATCATGAAACGTTTTGTTAAATGGAGTTTGATGTGTTGCCTACAATACCGGAGATTAAAAACTTATTTAAAATGCTGGTCATTGCCTCTTAATTCCCCCAGTAACAAACATTGTATATGCTGACTTTTAAAAGCGCTTCTCCACGTGTCACACAGCAGCAACGTGACATTAATATTATGTGAAAGGACAGAAAAGGAGCCTTCCATTGATACCCACGCATCCTTACATTCTACGAAGCGATGTCAACACAAATATTGATTGCAAACGTGTGTGCAAAATCTGAGACTTTATATTCTGTCGCAGGCATGCATGCAAAACACGCAGCTGATGGGGTGTAATGTGTAACCAGAGGCGAAATGCCAAATATATGCTCTGATATGTAGGCCTTCCTTTTTACGTGTAGCTGTTATGAGCTTCAGTAAATATGTTTGTGTCTTAAAAAACAGACAGGACAACATGCAATAGGTTGATGGGGACTTGACTTTGTATGTCGGGGACCAGTCCAGGAAGTTTAATAGCCTACATGCACATATGCACGAGTTCCAATAAATAACAAAAGTGGAGAAGTTGCAATAAAAAGCATTTACTTAGCGTGGCTACAACATAATAAAAAGGGTGTAGATTTGTGTTTTTGAATAGGCCTAAATTGGATGGCTGTCCAGACGATTGGAACAACATTATACTCATAACGGACAGCATTATATTTGGTCTGACATGCCTTGTCTTCTTGCGCATGGTGCAACGAGGTTGACGCTTTGGTTGCAGTTCGTGGGCACAAAATAATATGATCCTCATACTTATTAATGAATTGCTTGCATTTACTTGTAAGTTCACAAATATGAGAACATGTTATGGGGCCACAGGTAATGTGGAATTGTGTAGTTTAGAAATAGGATTACTGAGAATTGAATTTCGATTTGGACTCACGCTGACTGTACTAACGGAACATCAACAAAATATACCATGTAAAATGTTCAAAATGCGAGCGAAGCGAAAATCAAACGCAATATTACATTTTGCCTCATAGTGGCGTTTGACCTTACTACAGCCCTTTGATGTGCGTAAAGGCAAACGCACGTAAGTGGACGGGAGAATGAGCTTAGAATTAATTTACATGAAAAACTCCCTCCCTTTGGTCCCACCCAAAGTGCGCAACTGGTGAAATCCCGCGTAAACCCTTCTTAGTCACAGACTTGAGTAAGCGCGGAGGCGCTGTTGCACGCTTTTTTTGACTTACACGGGTGGGAGAATACAGCCCTTAATTAGTAGCTTTTAAATTTTACTGTACTGTGTTGCCCTAACAGCTTATGGACCTGGATGACTAGACTCTACGTATAGGCCATATTGTGTTTTGTGTGTCTTTGATGTGCGTTTACATGTGGATTGTGGAGAAGTGTCATGCAAGACAAATATCTGTGCAAACAGACGATAAAGTTAATCTTATCTTATCTTATCTTATCTTTATCTTATCTATATCTTGTCTTGTCTTGTCTTGTCTTGTCTTATCTTATCTTATTCTTGCTCTTATTCTTATTCTTATTCATGTGTGTCCCTCAGATAAGCAGAATGATGTGGAGATTCCGTCCCCCACGCTGCCAGACGCGGAGAAGCCCATGTGTCGCATCAGCGGCGTGAAGAAGCTGACCCACAGCTCCAGCCTCACCATCTCCTCGCTGCCTCGCTTCGGAGTCAAGACCGAGCACGAGGAGTCCTTGGCCAGGGTACAAACGCAGGCACTCACATGGAGAAACACGTACATGCATGCTGTACATGTGGACATTATGTATTATCAAACTGACTTACTGACACACCATCTCTCTCTGTCTCTCTCTCTCTCTCTCTCTCTCACTCACTCACTCACTCACTCACTCACTCACTCACTCACACACACACACACACACACACACACACACACACACACACACACACACACACACACACACACACACACACACACACACACACACACACACACACACACACACACACAATCCCTACATACTGTACATTGGGACTTGAGGAAAACATCAAACTTTTACACACACACACACACACACACACACACACACACACACACACACACACACACACACACACACACACACACACACACACACACACACACACACACACACACACACACACACACACACACACACACACACACACACACACACACACACACACACACACAGTGCAGTACAGAACAGAACAGAGCAAAGAGTGCTTCCCAATAACCTTACAAGCTGATTTGGCGTGGTGGAAGAGACAGTGGCCAGGAGCACGTGTTGGTGCTTGAATAATACATGTGTGTTTTCCTGTGCTGTGTTTTCCTGTGCTGTGCCGTGATGTGCGCCTCACAGGAGCTGGATGACTTGAACAAGTGGGGCCTTAACATCTTCCATGTGGCCGAGTACTCTAACAACAGGCCTCTCAGCTGCATCATGTATGCCATATTCCAGGTGCGTGCTTTCGATTTTCATGAAATGGCTTAGGCCCTAAATTTATTGTAAATATGCTTGCGTGCATTCAATCTTCATTGCTCCTATTACTCATCTTGAAGCCTGATGGGAACTTGATAGGAACATGATAGTACTGTATAACATGATAGTATGTATGACCTCCAAGGCAGAACCAGCCACTCATACTGCACGTTATTTGTAATAGAGTCTGGCTGTGCAGCAGTGCAAAATGTTTGCTTACATTTGCTTTTCTCACTTAAAACTCTATGTCCATGAATTCTTTGCCCATAGCGTCCATGGTGGAGCCAGTCCTTCGTGCTACAGTACACACGTATATTTTGTAATAGAAGGTCTGGCTCTGTTGGATTGAAAATTTTACTTTCTGGAGGTTCTGTAGATGTTTGAAACAATTGAAACTGCTTTTTTTCTGACTGATAATGAGACATACCCTACACAGATTTTAGGCTAACTGCTGCATACATGCTTAACATGTTTTTTATGTATGAGAAACGCCACCTTGTCACATTTGCTATTCCTATGTCAAGCCCAGTTAATGCATCTGATAAGCTTTTAATGAACATCAAAAGCTTATCAAATTGAATATCAAAATCATTGCACAACACCACACAGTACTTATGTAGCCTGTTTGCTTTTAAGGCAATGATTAGTGACATAAAACAATTGATGTTAAGTGGGAACATTTGTCCAAATGTTTCACATGGCACTAAATGGAGATGTTTGTCTTTCTATTTCATTTTCGTGTCGTGAAGGAGCGAGATTTGTTCAAGACATTCCAGATTCCCATGGACACGTTTGTGACATACGTGATGACGCTGGAGGACCATTACCATGCCAACGTGGCCTACCACAACAGTCTGCATGCCGCCGATGTCACCCAGTCTACACATGTGCTGCTGTCCACTCCAGCCCTTGATGTAAGTGTCCACCAATAGGGTTTTCAGGCCGACCAGAACGGAGCCGGTGCCGGTGCCCGCACCAGTTGCGTTCGGCACTTAAGTGCTCATCTGCGAACCACCCGTGTTCATACCGGGCTCTATACTTTTTCCGCACGTGACTGTGTTATCCGGATGAACCTGCTGACGGCCACGTTGTTGTCAAGTCTCGTATAGAAAGTATTGTGCGGTTCGCATTGCGAACTAACTTTCTGGTTCGCAAACGCTAATTTCTGTGGTGTGAACACGACTGCCGGTTCACGATTAGGTGCGGGAATAGGCACCGGCGCGGTTCTCAGTCAGCCTGAATGCGCCCTAAGAGTCTTACAACAAGATTCTTACATCTATGAACAGCAGTCATACTTTGTTGGTGTCTCGAGCAATCCACTTTAACCCATTTAAGACGAAGGGACCTGCAAAAAAACGCCTGCTGAATGCCTAAGCCCTTTTTGGGAAAATGTGCCCTTGGCATATGAAAAAACCTAAATATCTCGGCCTCCCAAGCACATAAAAACATGAAATGTCTTCATTCAGCTGTAACATACTTTTTTAACACACATTTTTATATAAAATCTGAAATCTCATGAGCCTGAACGCTGTAACTACTGTATGTCGCTTGAGGCACCTAGGTCAATGCCGCGTATACGCAGCATCAATCATCAATGGGTTAAGTCAGCGCTTCCCAAACTTTTCCCCCCATGTACCCCCTTTTACATTTCAATATGGTTCGTGCACCCCATAAGCTAATGTTGCACCGCCGCACATTTTGGGTAATCCTGATTTCCAGTGGACCTGACGTTTTTTTCCGCCATCATTACAATGGAACTTATTGCATGACAAGTCTAGGAGTTATAAATTACACTTCAGATGGATCCTTCCAGCATACAATTCATCAAACAATTAACCTGACGTTCATTAATGCTGGATAAAAAACACACATATCCAGCTCGCGCACCCCCTTGTGACAGGCCGCACACCCCCAGGGGTGCACGCACCACAGTTTTGGAAACCCTGGGGGTTTAAGGGGTTGTTGCCAGCCTCCTGATGACATCTGATCTGAGGACCTTGAAGCCCTATGTTTTTTTCCTTATGTTTCCCTATGTATACTAGATCTCTGACTACTCAAGACTCTCTATTTTCATACATATATAGAATGTGTTTGACTGAAACATGTCTGATTGCTAGAGGCTGTACATAACAGTTCCAAACTCAGGCGCAATGTAAGGTTCTCTCTGTTGAATGCCGGCGACTTGTGTCACGGGTAGCAACAATGGTTTGAGTGTGTTTACTCTGTGGCTGCCTGCAGGCTGTCTTCACTGACCTTGAGATCCTGGCTGCATTGTTCGCTGCCGCCATTCATGACGTGGACCATCCTGGAGTCTCCAACCAGTTCCTCATCAATACAAGTAAGGTCAACTCGGAACTAGAGCTCCATGCTTGTGTACTGGTACATGCAAGCATACTCAACATGCACACGCTCACATAGAGGCGTGTAAGGGTCTTTGACGTTTTAGTAGTTGCACATGTCACGGTGGTTCAACCACAGCTAATGCCACTATTGTATGGATTTTGCTTTGTTTTTAGTGTATTATCTAAGAAGCATATTCATTGCAATATATTAATTACCAATTACCAATTAATTTATGGGCATTAGCTGTGGTTGTACCACCTGATTTTTCAGTCCAAAAAAAACCCCATCACTGACCCATAAACAGACCCATTTGAATAGTTACTATAGCCAACCTACAATACATACAGTATCCCAGTTTGAGACCAATACATAGAAATGTACGTTTTGGCTACTCTGGTTCAATGCTCTTCATTTCCTAAAATCAGAGAACACTGAAAAGGCAGAGATAGCCAACTTGGTCAGACTGACTGGGTCATGAACTTTCATGCAGTGTCACAAGAAGTATGGGTGGTCCAAGGCTACTCCGATGCATCAAATGAAACTGTAGCCCCACAACGCACGCTGTTCCACCCGTGGAACGCTGTAATAGTCATTGAAAAGTGAACTACTACCATAGTACTACTCTACTATGACATAACACAGGATCATTGCCACTCTTGTAATAAATGTGCAAATCTATAACGTCGTGTCTTAACATGTTAAAACTGTGCACTGACTGTGTAATGGCTCTTGATTAGTCTTGATTGATGTCCAACTCCCTGTTCCAGACTCAGAGCTGGCGCTGATGTACAACGACGAGTCTGTTCTGGAGAACCATCACCTGGCCGTGGGCTTCAAGCTGCTGCACGAGGAGAACTGCGACATATTCCAGAGCCTCAGTAAGAGGCAGCGGCAGAGCCTTCGCAAACTCGTCATTGACATGGTGAGGACTCGGGTCGTAAACACTCCACCTTATCTGAAAGCCATAGTTCCTGTTCAGGAAGTCGCTGACAGTTCCCTCTGCACCACAGGGCTACAAAAATGCATGCTACACGTTTATAAGTTACAAGGCAATGTCTATATCACCCTGTAAGTGGTGGTAACATCCATGAGAAATATCAGTATACCGTGCGAAGACGGCGGTGCCCAAGGCTGGGCCAAGCCAAAAGGCTGAACATCTAGTGCTCATATCTCTGATTTTGTACTCATGATATGACATCAGCTGATTGTGAAGCTTACCAAGCAGTTTGAAAGTGACATCATTCACTGCAGATTTCTGTACCATTGTCTTTGCCATATTGATAGTGCAAGCAATGTCATACTCCATCGTTATGTTTTAAACCATTAATTTATTTTATTTTTTTGACATAGTTTTACAATTCATCATTTTGCCTATACTTTACATGAATTTTCATATTTCTCAAGTGGTGTCTGAAGCACTGTATTGCTAGATGTTTTCACCTCTACAATGGAAGAAGTCACAGGTCGAACATCATCTGATGTGTGACTGTGTGGCGTCATCTCCTTTTAGGTATTGGCCACCGACATGTCCAAACACATGAGCCTGTTGGCTGACCTGAAGACGATGGTGGAGACCAAGAAAGTCACGAGCTCTGGAGTTCTGATGCTGGACCACTACACAGATCGTATCCAGGTAACATATCATGTCGAAGACGTAATGTTGAATGTGAAAGCATGGAAGCAAGTAGGAATTAGGTTAAAATTCTTGATGGAAAGGGGAAGAGTTTGAAAGTAGGACCATCTAGGGAAAAGTAATGAAAGAGGATGTAGTCAAGTATTGCTTCTTGTTGCATTGGCTCAAGAAATTTCCAACAAAAACTTTCTCTGTGTGCACGTTGTTCTGTGTGCTCCTGAGTCCTGTATCATGTGAAACATTTATGCCTCACCGATGCGCACCAACAGGCAACTCAATGGGGGCTGTATAGGGAGATAGTAGGCCTACCATGCACAGGGTACCTCAGACATGGAGGAGGATGGACTTACTAGATTGCTGTTTTAAGAAACATTTTGGGGATTTATTGCCTTCATTAGGATAGTACAGT
>NC_085858.1:33578516-33631016 GCF_034702125.1 Engraulis encrasicolus | reverse complement strand
AAGGCCAACAGTCATAAAATGTTTATGACATGGACATAATGTTTATGACACGTGCATAACACTATTATGACACTGTAATGACATGCTTATGACACCGGCGTCAAGTAAAGTCTTACCTAGGTTTCTAAGGTACACTCAGTATCGGAGTATACTTACTGTAGATCACGTCTGTATGCCTCACCGTCTGTGTAAGTGTGTTTACATTGTACTTTCATTAGCATATGGAAGTGTTCGCACATGTGGTTTAGACAGTCTGATCTGATCTCTCTGGTATATGACTTTAGTAGCTGAGGACTTGGTACATCTGCAGAGATGACCTGTGTTGAGTTGAACAGTGTTGCCTATAGAAAATAAATAAAATCTTAAATTTGTGGACTGACAATGGAAAAAAAAACAGTTGATGTGTCATGGACGTTTTAAGACCCAGGGTAATAGTCTATTCGTTCTATCTTGTACGTATGTGCATAGCCATTGATGAAACTGTGAGACTGTGAGCACTTACTGTAGGTGTGGAGAGCTAATACATGGGCTGATGGAGGGGCTTGTCTGTACGTCATGTGATTGGACATTTTGGCACATATATGTGTCTTCTAGAGAGCAATCCTAGACAGCAAGTTATATTACTTGGAATGAGGTAATAGAAATGTTGCATTTGAATGAGGAACTGTCAGGAGGCCATTGGTTGACTGACATACAACAGGGTCTTGAGGAGCTGAGTTGAGGAGAGAATGGGACGATGTTTAAGGACATTGAATCTTTAAGTCCATTGCAGAAGCAGAGAGAGAGGGAGAGAGAGAGAGCGAGACGAGAGCATGTCAGGGGCGTTTCACGTGATAAAGAGAATATAGCAGTATATGGGTTTTGAGTGGCGAGCTGTCTTGACTAATTTAGTCAAAGACATGAGGAGGCACTGCTATATAGCCTGGAGCGGGTCAGAGTTGCTGGGCTGGATGTGATAGGCCAGGGTATCACACGTGCAAAGATGCAGTTATTTAAACCTCAGAGATGCTTGTGTCAATAAGGACATTGTCATATGCACCTGTGTGTCATTCTTTAGAGATGTTTTCGTTGTTCGTTGTGTGGCTTTTTTTTGTTCTTGTCGTGTGCTCTTAAAAAGCAAAGGAATATGCTATTTGCCATTTTAACACGATACTGTAGCAATCGTTTCTTAATGAGAAATTATTCAACTTAATTAACTTGCTGCCATTCTTTTTTGAATATGAAACACACTAAATACCACAAGTGTTTTCTTTGAACAGTTTGTGTACAGTTTTTATTTTTGTATGATTCTGGTTGATGGTTTTGAAATCGAATAATTAATTATAACAACATACAGTATAATATAAATATTAGCATTACCACTGCTTGTTTTGTATATATTGTAATGTTGGATTGTAAATTTCAAATACAAAGGAGCCAATCAGTCTCATTTTAGTTGTACCGAAATGTACGTAGTTTGAAATGAAAAAAATCATCCTCCACAACTTTGCTCTTCTCTCTCTCTCTCTCTCTCTCTCTCTCTCTCTCTCTCTCTCTCTCTCTCTCTCTCACATTCTGTTCTTGCTCCCTTATTGCCTCAACTAAAACTCTTTCTATCTTTATTTATGTATTGTACAATGGAATATTTGAATCGTATAAATTGAGATGGTCAAATCCTTGTTTCTTTCTCAGAATTTTCAGTATGCACACTTTATTTATTATTATTATATTATTATTATTATTATTATTATTTTATTTTGGTTGGTTGTGTATGGTTGGTCTTGTGGAGGGGTTGCTATAGTAAGTTTGCGCGTGTGTCCATTTGTATGCGTCTGCACTTGCAAGGCTGTGTGTGTGCGTGCGTGCGTGCGTGCGTGTGTAAGCATCTCTATTGCACAGGAAGGGGAATTCCATATGGCCTGGTTAAAGCCTGAACACTGTACCTTGAAGAATCAGTGACTACTTTAATAAATGTGAATGCCATGGCAGAGAAGAAGAGGAAATGAATGATTGTGTTGTCTCTTGCGAAACTGTGCTTCATTGTTAGGCTACAGTATGTATGATGTGACAATAAGGGATTATATAGCTTCTGATGACATTTGTCCTATTTTTGGATGATTTACGTAAATCTTTCTTTACACTAGACTCCTTATTAGAGCAATTCTCTGGGCTTAAACCGATGTGTTATTTGTTCACACATTATGAAAATAATAAAAATGGAAAACACCATGAAATGATTGTAATATTTGTAAATGATATTGCTGTAATGTGTAAATGTGTTCAAGTTATTTTATATTATATTATTTTTATGAGAGGTTTTCCTTTGAGAACTGAGGTGTCACTTTGTGAATAAAATGCATTTAATAAGCAAACAGCTATATATATAAGAAGTATATATATACCAGTATATTTTTCTTTTATTTCACTGTTCAGTACTGTAAAGTGTGTCAAATCTAAATAAAGGAGGATTTTTGGATAAAACCTTTGTGCACGTATATTATTTTGAGGTGGACAAAATTCACTATTTTCAATCACATTTTATTGAGCACAGATTAAACAGATTCTTTTCAACTTCTACATGAAGCATTTCTAAACACCAGGGACCCTTACGTAATTCTCATCTATAAGGCTTGTTGTATTTGTCTCATTTAGTATAGCTGTAATTTTGGTTTGGGCCCAACCTGGCCCACAGTAGGACTATGGCCTAATCTTCATTCCAGACTAGACTCTGACACATATGCCGCAATCAATAGTCTCATTGGAATATAGGCCTAAACCTGTATTATTTGCACAAATAGTGTTTCAATTTTTATTGATACATTTTATACAGATTCGAATCTGGGTCCCTCCCCATCATGGACAGATGAATAAGTGAGCTGCACCACAGCACTTCAGTGTATATGACATTGATGGTGATCTCTGAGTCTGTTGTCAATGGGCTGATGATAATGACACAAAATGATTGCAGAGTGAAGAATTATTGCACCAAGCTATGAAGAGCTTTGTCTCCGACTCCTAGAAGGAAAGTGGGGACGAGGTGGCCGAGAGGTTAAGGCGATGGACTGCAAATCCAAGGCAGCCGTGGTGTTAGAAAGCGAAAGTGAAAGCCCAACTGGGAAGCGCCAACTCCCATTGTCATTGTGACACAGCACGCCACAGCACACAAATGCACACTGCACACAACGAAAATGCATTTATGCCACACCCGTGCAAGGGGGCAGCCCCAATGGCGCCTGAAAGGTAGCGGTGCGACGGGATGCTCAGTCCAACCCAACCGCTAACCCATGACTGCCCAATGGTCCACTATGGTTAGG
The DNA here is from genome assembly GCF_034702125.1 of Engraulis encrasicolus. Lineage (NCBI taxonomy): Eukaryota > Metazoa > Chordata > Actinopteri > Clupeiformes > Engraulidae > Engraulis > Engraulis encrasicolus. Next base: position 33,627,723 of record NC_085858.1, on the reverse strand, counting down.
GAAGTGGACTGTAGATCTGTAGATCACAGGGTTACAGGTTCAATCCCCACCCTTCCCAATCCCTTCCTCCATCCATGACTGGTGCCCTTGAGCAAGACACTATCCCCACACTGCTCCAGGGACTGTAACCATAGGTCCCCTGTACTATCAAGTCGCTTTGGATAAAAGCATCAGCTAAGTGTAATGTAATGTAATGTAATGTAATGTAAGTTCTCTTAGTCTACAAATAGCCTGTCATGGGCAAAACACTGATTCCCATACCATAAGTATAGTGTGAATTATTTCATTACCTCCGCCAATGAGGTTATGTTTTCGGTCGCATTTGTTTTGTCTGTCTGTCTGTCTGTCTGTCAGCACAGATTTGAATGACACTCTGTGGAGTTGTTAATGACAGAAGGAAAAAGTGATTAAATTCTAGTGGTGATCCGGATCTGAAACCGGAACCAGGACCTATTTAAAGATTCTTCACCATTGCTGGCCTACAAATCTAGTGACCACCGCCCCTAGTGACCACAAATTGAATTGCGGGACTGGGCAAAACATTACAGTTTCTAACTCCACAAAAAGAAGGCAGAAAGACTTAAAATAAAATGAAAAAAATAGGGTGTAACCATATCTACTGTCAATGGGTGTAACATAGTCAAATGTTCTATCAAGCGGCTTCCTTGGCGGAGGTCTACGCTCTCTGAGTGCTTCTCATTACATATCAATTTTCTACTGCTCAAGAAGAAAGGAGATTTGCAAGACTGGCTGGAACACAAAATTCAATGTTGCATCACAGTAGAGCTGTGGGGCCCAGTTACCTCCAATGCACTCTGAAATTCATTCATGGTGTGTGGCAAATTGCACAGCTTCTAGGCTAGGCATAATGCAACTCTATTGCAACAGGCCTAAAAGTCACTGTGTCATGACGAGAGAGGTAATAAACAAAAAAAGGTCATTGTTATCCCAAAAGGCATTTTCTGGATTGTGCTTTTGTGCAAATGATGATGCCCACAATTCCTACATTTCCCACAAAGCAAAGCCTTGTCAAAAACTGAGATGACGCAAACCAATCAGATGAGAACAGCACAAGACGTGGAGAAAACAGTCAACGCCTCCTCTGCAACGGCTACGGAAATAGGTAATGAATGATTAGCTCATTTATTTTAAGGGAAAAATGTATGCCAATCTGGTTAGATGCAAACGTTTGTTGTCTGTACCACAATCTATTCAAACGCATTTTTGAAAAGGTGAAGGGAAATGTTTTGAAAGAAGCGAGCGTACCTAGAACTTTACTTATTCAGCTCAACAAAAGAGTTGGCTCAGGTTAGCATTTAGCTTGTCACTGTCTATCCTGCTTCCTGATGAATGCATGTTTGCGCCTAGCTTCTGCCAGTTAAGCAGGCTAAATTTGTAATCCTCAGTGAGTGCGTATACATGCAGTTCAGTATCCCGAATATGATCGGGATATTAAGTATCCCGAATTTGCGTTTGCGCATATAAACACTTCAGTATCCCGAATAAGCCCTTATTCGGGATACTGAGAAATCGGGATATGCTAGGTGGAGTTTTCCGAAAGAAGCCGGGATACTGACGCATGTATACACCTTATCCCGAATACAGGGGCTTCCCATGGAACGCTGTTGCTGGTATCCAGGCTACACGCATTTGAAGAGAATTCTATAACGGCCAAGAATGTAGACTGGGATATAACGTTCTGTGCGCATATAAACACCTTATCCCGAATATGATCATAACCGGGATAAGCCTCATATTCGGGATACTGAACTGCATGTAAACGCACTCAGTCATTCAAATTTTCCTGTTGGTCACTTAATTTCATTGCAATGCGTGCACTTCAAGCAGAAAACAGATACACAATTATGTGCTAGCTGTAACTTTACACCTGTAAATGTCACCCTCACCCATGATTGCATTCACTGACACCGATTTGTTCGCTTCTTGTGTTTTCATTTTGTTTTGTTCAAGGCGAGAAGAAACTGATAGCGTCTCGCCTCACCGTCCGTCAGCATCATGTCTCGTGCATGTCTACTGTTTGCCTTGAGCATTTGTGTTGGTACAGGATGTGCTGTGGAAGTAACAAGGCCTCGTGGAGTTCCACTGACAAGTACGTGTTTTTGTAGTTGTCCCATTAAAATATAGTTGTCACACCTCAATAGAAAAACCCATGCATACATGTGTCTTGCTGCCTAACAGAATGTGTGTCTGTATGTCTTCGAATCGCCCATTCTAGAGAGGCAGTTCTATGAGGAGAACAAGCCATTCACCTGTCTGGATGGCTCTCGCACCATTCCTTTCGACCGTGTAAATGACGACTATTGCGACTGCAAGGATGGATCTGATGAACCAGGTGTGTGGTCCAGTCACTCACCACAGTCAGTGCCTTCCACCTTTCGTTTACCAGCACAACACTACATCTTAATCACAAGTCTTTCCTCAAGGCACACAAGGTTATGGAAAGTAATCTCATTCTCAGCCTCTGAGTTTCGGTTAGGGTGGCCAGACGTCCGTCTTTGGGACGGACCATCCGTCTTTTAAGTTCCTTGTCCGGCGTAAGGCACAGCCTTACAGCGGTCTCTGTCAAATTACACAATGTAGTGTAGTGTAAAGAATGTGTCCAGGCCAGGGCAAAAACATAGAGGAGAAATAGTGAAGGGAGACGGGACACAATGGATTCACAAACATTTGCACAAACCTTCAAAATGTCAATTCTTTCTGTGTTTTTAATTTCATAGGCACGGCCGCTTGTCCCAATGGAATGTTCCATTGCACCAATGCTGGATTCAAGCCCAGCTTCATTCCGTCCTCTCGCATTAACGATGGCGTCTGCGGTAAGGAGATATCTCAAAAGTCCCACACTCAGTCTTGTGAATAATGTATAGTTGAATTGTGTAGTAATTTGATGTTATTGTGTGTTTACCTTCATGGATTCACGTGACATAAAGGTCTGATTCAAACTGCACTCTTTCCACAGATTGCTGTGACACAACTGATGAGTACAACAGCGGTGCCGCATGCCAAAACACCTGCAGGTGAACTATTCAATTCATGACTGTTGACCTTTCTATTCATCAGAGGGAGTCGAAGCTATACTGTACACACAGAGACTGTAATTTCTAAAAACGGGGAAAACTTTATTGAAAACTCTACGCTTTCTTCTGACAAGAAATGGAGTTGGTTTTAGACTTAGGAAATGGCTCAACCCCAGTGGGGAATATGCATAGCATGTATCGCTCAAGTCTAAAGATGCACAGTGTTACCCTGGATTCATGTTTGGCATGGGCTGTGATGTCTCAGGTGAAGGTCTTACAGCACTTCATCCCAAATGAACATGGTCAGGTTTAATTTTAACTAGTGTCTTTCTGAGGCCATTCTTGTCTGTGTGCGTGTGGCAAGAGTTGAAGAGGAATATGTGCAAAGGTCATTCTTGCATGAACTGCTGGGTTTTTTTTGCGTTGTTCTGTCCTACTGAATGTTATACCTTTTTAAGTTGTACCTGTACCTCTTTTGTTAAAATAAGTAGATGGATAAACACTGAAAACTGAACACCTGGTGATCTATAACCAGATATCAAACTTGGTCTTCTTTGATCTTGGTTTTGAACACTGAATAGCACATGCTACCATGGGAAATCTGACGTGTTTATGTGTGTGTGTGTGTGTGTGTGTGTGTGTGTGTGTGTGTGTGTGTGTGTGTGTGTGTGTGTGTGTGTGTGTGCGTGCGCACTCAACCGTGTCTGTCTGTCTGTCTGTCTGTCTGTCTGTCTGTCTGTCTGTGTGTCTGTCTGCGTGCGTCTGTGTGTAGGGAGCTGGGGCGTCAGGAGAGGGAGCTCCTCCAGAAGCAGGCTGAGATCGCTCAGGAGGGATTCCGCCTCAAGCAGCAGCTGATCCAGGAGGCCAAGAGGCAGCAGGAGGACAAACAGGTAATTTACAGTACATTACATGAAATATTACGTTACACTACGCTACACTCAGCTGTAGTAAAGAGGCAGCAGGAGGACAAACAGGTAATTTACAGTAAATTATACATTAAATATTACACTGCACCAGTGTTAATTTCGTCAACCATGACTATGACTAAAATATTTCGTCAAAGCCCTTTTTTGATTTTCGTCATTTAGACTAAGACTAAGACGAAATTGGGAAGGCAATGACTAAAATATGACTAAGACTAAAATTGATTTTCGTCATTGTGACTAAGACTAAGACTAAATTTTAAAAAGCTGACTAAATTAATACTGGTGTCAAATAAAATAGAGAAAAAGAGAACCAGTGTGTGAAGACGTTTCATTCTGCACAGTGTGATATATGTTAAAAAGAGAAGCAGTGTGCGGAGAAGGTTTATTCTGTACAGTCAATGATATATGTTAAAAAGAGAAGCAGTGTGTGGAGAAGTTCTATTATATACAGCGTTGACAAAAATGACTAAAATGACTAAAAAATGACTAAGACTAAAATTGATTTTCGTCATTTAGACTAAGACTAAGACTAAATTGGGAAGGCAATGACTAAAATATGACTAAGACTAAAATTGATTTTCGTCATTGTGACTAAGACTACGACTAAATAAAAAAAAGCTGACAAAATTAACACTGCACTGCACTACACTCAGCTGTAGCCTAGAGTCAACAGAGGAGAAGCAAGTTATTTATAGGACACTACATTAAATATTACATTACATTACACTTCATTACACTCAGCTGTAGTAAAGAGGCAGCAGGAGGACAAACAGGTAATTTACAGTAAATTACGTTACACTACACTACACTCAGCTGTAGTAAAGAGGCAGCAGGACGACAAACAGGTAATTTACAGTACAGCACGTTACATTACAAGCAGCAGGAGGAGAAACACGTCCTTACTTTACACTATGTCACAGTTTATTACATTACACTACACTTATCTGCAGATAATTAGGCAGCAGGAGGACACAGGCGACCTCATTACATTACATAATATTACATTACATGGCCTTACATGACATGACATTATATATTGCATCGTATGACATTATATTACAAGCAGCAGGAGGACGAACAGATCACATTACATTACCTTACACCTATTTGGCAATGTTATCCAAAGCAGCAGAGAATCATTCCTGCACCAAAAAACATAATGGTCTATTACGGACTACTACAAATACTATGCACTTCATTGAGGACCTGCTGAGAGATTTTGTAGCAGTACAATGCGAAAGATATTATGCAATAAGACGACTTGATGCATCTTGTACTTCAATTACAGTACAAAGACTGCTTTTCAGTTGTGACAATGTACTTGTAGAAGATGTCAGCAGGGGTAGGGTGTGGTTCAGTGCTTGACATTAACTTTTTTACTCACCATCCATTGTGGTTAGTGGTTTTCCAGAGTTACCAGCCAGTTACTAGCTATTCTACTAGCCACACATTTGATCCCCCCCTTATGATGATCCTGTACATCTAACCTCAAAAAATGAGCCGCTAAAGCAAGAAGATGGGTGTATAGCTTTCTACATTTCTAGTTACGGTAAATTCAAACAATTGATACACAAAGGGTAAACTACAGAATATAGGGTACTCTTAATATGTCATACCAAGGAATATGCTACCTACGAAATAGGCTAGTGAGTGACACTGAAATCATTACTAGCCACAGACAGGTTTTACCAGCATTTTGGCCGTTTGGCAGGTGCCAATGCCAAGCCCTGATGTGGTTATTCTAAGCAGATATCATCTTCATTATAATTAGGGCACTCAACTCACGATTCGGTTCGTGTAGCGATTTTTGACCTACGATTCGATACACCCCACGATTTCTGAAACGTATCTCCATAGAAGTTTGGAAACACTATCACATCAAATCCATAAGGTTGTTTTCTGGACTAATGGGTAATAAAACTTTGAAAGGGCGTATCACGATACTGCCTCCTTGTATCACGATACAGTATCGTGACTCTGTGTATCACGATTTCTCGGTTCGATACAATATCGTTACAGCCCTAATTATAATCTATGTGATGCTGATGATTTGATGCATGTACTAAGGTACAGTATGTCTCAAATTTGCTTTAGATGGTGTCAAGCATGTGGGGTGGTAAACAAGTGAGTTACAAAACAGTTTATCGTCTCTATCGCCAAGCATGGTAGTGTGGTACTGACATGGTTTGGGGATGAATGGATGCCGTCAACATTGGAAATCAGAATTACACCTAAAAGAAACATGCATGTCAACATGCACTGTGACTACTGAAGCAAATCATGATGCTCTCCATAGGATTTTATTCAAATCTCCCATCAATCTATTTAAGCCACGTGCAGACCCAAAATGTGAAAGTTCAATGTAAAGAAAGGTTGAAACGCACGCTGATGACCTCCCTTAATCCCTTTTAATTTTGAGACGATTCGGGCCAACACGGCCCCCTCACTACCGGATTTTAATCTGGGGTGTACTCACTTTTGTGGGTACATGTTCAAGCATTAATGGCTGTATTTTGATTTTTTTGTGAATGAACAACAAATTTAAGCCGTTATGTTGTTAACAGGTCACTAATCATTGTGTTTAGGTGTAATTTCTTTAATGTTGTCTTATGAAAAGATATACTTACAAATCTGCAAAAATGTGAGGGGTGTAGTGTACTCACTTATGAGACATACTGTACAATGGGATCAGCAAGGTCATAACGTTTTGTCACACGTTTTTACGAGAGGTAGCCCAGAAACCTGTAATGGCATGGCCATGCCAATATGATTGTAATAATGAACACTGCATTGTCCCTGACAAACACCCAACTAAATAAAATTAAAATAAAATGTGTTTAAACCCTTTCCACAATGCCAATGACCTGGCACATCACACCTCTCATCCTAGCTGATGAAATTATTGTCTGAAGTCAAGCAGCCAATGAGAGCAGCCCTGATAACCAACACCCCCTGCCTGTAGTTTAGATTCTCCAGCATGAAATAAATATGAAGTCAGTGTTTGATCCTCTGGCTGCTACTCAGCTGATCAGACACTAATGTGTCTCCTGTCCTCTGCTTCTCTCGTTCTCGCTCGCTCCCACGCATGTATAGGGAAAGATCACAGAGCTGCAAACCAACCGGAAGAGCATGGAGGAGAAAGTGGAGTCGTTGAGGACGGTGAAGGAAGTGGCAGAGCAGCCTGAGAAAGAAGCTAAAGAGCGCCACCACAAGGCCTGGGAAGGTAAATGCAGGTCCAGTGAATTTTTCCTGTGTCAGACGTGCAACATGAAATTGTCCTTCAGTGCCACTGCCAACAGATACTTAAAAAAAAAATTCAAGTGAATGCATGAAAGCCAAGCCAAAAAAAAGATGCTTTTTGCAGTTACAGTAAGCGAAAGTATCCGTTGCACTAAAGGACATTTTTATGTTGCACGTTATGCACGTTTTATGTTTTGACCCTCGTGTGTCTTTCAAATGCCCCATTTGATCACTTTTAATTGTTGATTTTTATATACCGTTTTAAGATGGCAAAAGGATCTAAGAGCTATTTCTTTTTGATTGGCACTGCATAATGACATTTGTTAATAGAATTGACATTTCTATAACTTTTTTCTATTTCTATCACATCTAGCGGTGAGGGGAAACATGTATTTTTACTTTTAATTTGTGGAGAGAGGGTGAAGTTATACATAACTGTTACGCTGTTATAACATAACCAATAATACGAGCGGCCTATTTTCTTATTTAAGATGCAATGTCTTCATTACAGAGCAAAAGGCAATTCTCAGTGCTGAGAAGGACAAAGCCAAGATGGCAGAGGCATTTTTGGAACTGGATGATGATGCAGATGGCTAGTAAGTTAAAGTGCGTGCGTGCGCCCGTGCGTGTGTGTGTGTGTGTGTGAAAGGAAAGGAAAGGAAAGGTGTGTGTGTGTGAAAGGAAAGGAAAGGAGTGTGTGAGAGAGATTATAAGGGAAAACGGAGTGTGTGTGTCTCTGTTTGTGTTCGTAAGGAAAAGTGAGTGGTGTGTGTGTGATTCTAAGGAAAAAGGTTGCGTGCGTGTAACAGATTGTTTTGTGCCTGTTTGGCAGTGATTAATCTTTGTCTTTGTTGTAGTGTGTCTGTAGCAGAGCTGCAGTCTCATCCTGAGCTCAACCCAGACTCTGACGAGGCATTCACCGAGGCTGAAGCACAGGTACACGCTTAATCTGTCTTTATTCTCGCTCTCTCTCTCTCTTGCTCTCTCTTGCTCTCTCTTGCTCTCTCTCGCTCTCTCTCTCTCTCTCTCTCTCTCTCTCTCTCTCTATTTGTCTGTCTGACTCCCTCCCGCTCCCTCTTACTTTATTTCTTGCATCTTCACTGAAGTCCTCTCTTCTCAAACTATTTAAAAAAAAAAAAAGTTCCCTCCTTTCTTTTTTCTCTGGCACCAGTATATCTCATTGGCATTTGTAATCAGGAACAGTTAATTACGGGACTCCCAATTGTCAGTTGTTCAGTTCACTTGGTCTGTGTTCAGGTGAGTTCATGGTCATGATGTGGGTATTTTTTCCGTGTGTCTTTAGGGTTTACTAGGAGGAGTGGACAAAGTGGACACCTCTTCCTTTGAGTCTGTAGCATGGGGCAACATAAAGGCGAAATATGTATCAGAGGTGAGTCTCTCATACGTATATGTAAGGGATAACAGCCGACAAGGTGACCGGTTATACGAGTACGGAGACGGAGTTTACTCCGTCAAGCCATTTACCTTGTATAACCGGGCACCTCATCGGCCGTTATCCTTTTTTCACTCTCTTACTGTCTGTAAAGTTGTAAGAACCATGTCAACTGCACCAGAATCTTGTGAGCTAGATAGATGCGTCGCTATGCGGGCGTCGCGTCTAGAATCTTCGTTTGGTATGCCGATGTTGTGATTATTTAATTTTCCGTAGACGATGTGCATGATTTCCTTAGATACCGTCGGCATTCCAAGCGAAGGTTCTATGCACGTTCTCGGGGATTAATGGCCACCCCATCAGCCAATCGGAAAAGAGATTTCCGTTGCGCAGGCAGATAAACTAAATGGTATACAGTATTGCTGATTCATGTTGGTATATGGGAAATGGATATAGAAGGGTGTATGGATATGTAATGCATTTTTACACGCGTCTAATGAAATAATACATCAATGCTGCAAAAGTTGGGATAGTTTTGCTAAAACTGCTGTGTTGGGTAACAGCGTAGTCAAGTACTTCCCATCCCTCTTCCCAATGCTGTTGGGCGTGATGAATGGGTGTGTAGTGTGTACACTACAGTATGTACAGTAAAGCCAAGTGAGTGGGTTTGGTTCACTCTCCGTTTATCTGTCTGACACTCTGCTGAGCTCTGCTGTTCTTCTCTCCCCTTTGTGTGTGCGTGTGTGCGTGTGCGCATGCGCGTGCCTGTGCCTGTGCCTGTGCCTGTGCAAGAGGCGTGCGCGCGTGCGTGTGCTGTTCTCAGATGCTGTCCCCTAGCTTAAACTATATGTTTTTATTTTACCATGTTTTATCTTAATGATTTAATTTTCTTTGACTCTAATTTCTTTCTTGTTTCCTTTCTTGATGCATTTATTGTTTGTGAAGCACATTGAGTTGCACCTGTGTATGAAATGCGGTATACAAATAAACTTGCCTTGCCTTGCCTTGCCTTGCCTTGCCGTGTGTGTGCGTGTGCGTGTGCGTGTGCGTGTGTGTGTGTGTGTGTGTGTGTCAGGCCCAGGCTGACTCGGGCGCGGCCCCCACCCAGCCCCCAGCGGAGGAGAGCCGGCCCCCTGTCCCCGCCCACGATGGCGAGTACCCCGAGGAGGAGCCCGATGACGATGACAACGATGACGATGATGAGGACGAGGAAGACTACAATGAGGATGACGATGACAAGGTGCGGAATCATCCGATCTTGCAGTAGCAACCACATGACTGAGGCACCATGCACTGTGAGGCTCTTTGCTCGGGTCCTCTGCCTCTGCTTCTGCCTCTTCCGTTCAAGTGCATGACTGTCACTGTCTACTAGTATGCACTCTAAACACCAGTTTAGAAATTGGTATCAAGGGCAAGTGGAAGCATGCATATCTAGGAAAGATATTTTTTCCGCTATCTCTCCAGTTTTAATCTCTACGTTTTTTTTCAGCGGTTTAACACTTTGGGAATATTCAGAGGGGTTCCTCTCCAACTTTTGAATGTGAATTTAGACTCAAAGCAATATTCTTAGACATCAAAGTCTTTTGGAATAGTCAGAAGATTTGCTTCGTAAAGGATGAATATTAACTTGTGAATATGAATTTTAAACTGAAAATCTGTTTAAAATCTGTTGGAATATTCATAGGATTTCCTTCCAAAGGAACATAATTTTTTTCAATAACTTTGTGGAAGTTTTGTTACTACTTCCAAGCGAATATCAAACTTATGACTTGATGTGATGTGATGTGTTGTCTGCCGCAGCCCCCTCCCTCTGTGCGCACACCAGAGAAGAACGAGCAGGACGAGGAGGCCATGCCACCGTACGATTACGAGACCCAGAACCTCATCGATGGTGCGCCATTACATTACATTAAATTACATTAAATTATATAGGACTTGGCTTGTGCTTTTATCAGACGAAGATGTTACAGTGTATTGATCACAGTCCCTGGAGCAATATGGAGTTAGGTGACGTGCTCAAGGGCACTTCAGCCATGTAGTAGTATGGTAGGGAGTGGAAGGGTGGGATTCGAAACGGCAACCCTTTGATCCAAAGCCCATCTCCATAACCATCAGGCCACGGCTGCGAGCCCACGGCTTCAACTCACCCTTAGACCATCCTGCCTGTTTATTTTGGTAGCAACTGAAAATACATTTGCTCCATCGGCCGACAGAGAACGGTGCCCGTGCCCATTCCCGCACCTAATCTTGAAACGGCTGGCGTGTTCATGCCGCAAAATCTGAGTGTTTGGGAAACAGTTGGGTCACGATGAGAACCGAAAAATACATTGGTTTTCCCTGCAGGAATGGGCACCAGCACCGTTCTGCCCGGCCTAAGCACAGCATCGGAGGATGAACATATTACAGCTAGTCAGGGAAAAAAAATTAAAGGCGGAGGAGGAGTGGAAGAGGAGAAATACTGGACAGACACTTAAGCATTCAGCTGGCGTTTCCTATCACTGGAATAGGGTGTGCTTAGGTGCCTCTTCCCAGGCGTTTGTATGTGTGTGTGTCTTGGTGCGTGCGTGCGTGGACATTAGTATTCTGCAAGTGTGCCTCTTGGTCTAAGAGGTCAGCTTAGCCTTTGCTCCTTCTCTCTCCCCTGTCGTGCAGCTGCTCAGAAGACGCGCGATGACTTTGATGAGGCGGAGAGAGCCCTACGGGAAGTGGACGATCAAATCAAGTAAGTGCAGTGCAGTGCAGTGCAGTGCAGTGCTGCACCCAAGGCTGGACCGGAACAACAAAACAGGCCCGGGCCTCTATTGTCGGCTAGTCTCTTACGAAAATATACAAACCCCCAACGACATCTGCACCCCTGAAGACTGGCGGCCCACTGGGAAATGCCCAGTATGCCTGCTTACCAGTCCAGGTCTGGCAACACGACTTTCTCTAAATGTTGCTCTCAGACTTGGGCTTGGATTTCCTCTCCCTCACAACAAGGAAATGGCAGCTCTTTTTTGAAAACCAAAATGAGTACATGACCTTATGATGGATTTCACAGTATGAGGTTTCTTAATCAGGGTTTGGTAGCCTTCTCTACACAGTACAGTGCTGTTCAGGTGTACCATGTGGTGAGTAATGTAAAATTTACTGTAGGGCTGCACAATATAATATTTAAAACAAATCGATACCATCATGCAATAGTTCGATAACGATATTTAGAAATATAGCCAAGTGTTTTTCTTGTTACTAATAGAGTTCTTCAGCGTTGACGTCAACTTGTATGCGGCGTTTGGACTTCCGGTTCTATGGCGATTTTTTTACATTGCAACACGCCATAGAGATTCAGGTTTGGCAAAAATATAAGTTGCACGCCAACAACGAACATTAGCGTGTCCCCGCATCCCTTTCTCATTAGTGGAACGGATCGTATCATCATGTTGGTGTATTCACATGTTAAATCATGACGATTTTAATTCAATATTGCTAACCCCTTTCTGATCATTAAAACTTCCGAACTACATACTTTCCTTTGGTTGCCATGGGTACAACCCTCCGCACGTACATGCCGGCGCCGCTTCTGTAGTCGCCAAAAGTTTCCGGGTTTAGCATATGGACGCAACATCGTATTTATGTCGAAGTTTGACACAAAATGATCAACCATGTCATACCTACAGCCTATTTTTAACACCCTCGACAGTTTGCGGGGGTTCGCTAAGCGCGTGCTTGCACTCGGAGCTTATTTGAAACTGGCCCCTATTCATTCCCAATGGAGGCCGGAAGCCGATACGAACCAGGAAGTCCTTAAATGCTAACATGAAAGACTACAATCTACTACATGCTTCCGCGTTACTGAAGAACTCTATTTGTCAGCCTGTGTGGGGGGCGTGGCTTTGGCCGTGGCAGGCTTCTTGTGCATTTGTTGATATTCAGCTAGTGATTGGACTGCACAGAAATGTTTTACTTGTTAGCGATAACTTTTCGCAATACGCATATCGCCACTCTTGATCACGATTTCGATACATTTTCGATATGTGCAGCCCTAATGTACAGTACTTGTGAACACACTGACCAGTTTTTTCCATGCCAATCAACATGCAGTTTGTGAATTGTGCTGGTGTGTGGACAAAGGTGCATTAAACAAAGGTGTAGGTCAGAGGGCTTCGGTGTTCTGTTTAGTAGTGCGAAGGTGCTCTTTGGTTAGACGTACCTTAGAGATGTTTGATGAAATCCAAGGCACTCTTCGTCTTCATTAAAAAGCTTTTGATTAATTTAGCTAGTTCATATTTGAGCAGTTAAAAGTTGCCAACATGTTTCGGGCAAGCTTTGGCCTTCATCAGGGCTTTAGACCATCGATGCACCTGAAGCACCTGCAAAAAACGCCTGCTGAATGCCTAAGCCCTTGTTGGGACAGTTGCCCTCAGCCTACAAAAACCTAAATATCTTAGCCTCTGATTCACATAAAACATCAAATACGTTGCATTTAAACACCAAGACCCCGATCTTGCATTAGAATGTGTTCATTCAGCTGTAACATACCCACATTTTTATTAAAATTGCTGAAATCTCAAGAGCCTGAATGCAGCGTATATGTGTCTCCAGGCATCAAAGGGTAAACAACACATACAAGTCATCAGGTTAAAAGAGTTCAAAGACAAAGGTTGTGTTGACAAAGGTATGTGTGTATGTGTGTTTGTTTGTGTGATTGCAGGGCCATTGAGAAAGAGCTGTCGTTTGATTTCGGCCCATCTGGGGAGTTCACCTACCTCTACAATCAGTGCTATGAGCTGAGCACCAGCGAGTAGGTTACTTTCACATCAATCTCCATGTTGTTAGCTGTGGGGTTTACAGTAGCCAACGCACCATGGGGCGCAATATTTTAATGCAACTACTGGATTTTAAGTAATAAGTACAGTGTATAAGTATTTCTCTTTGTCTTTTTTTCTCTGTCTCTATCTCCATCTTTCTTCCTTTCCCTCAGATATATCTACAAACTTTGCCCCTTTAATCGAGTCTCACAGAAGCCCAAGTATGGAGGATCTGAGACCAATCTTGGGTAAGAGCTCAATAGTCTGCAACCTCAGTAGTAGTAGTAGTTGTCAAAGTTTCATAAACACTCTTTCTCTTCAAGAACGCAGAGAATGCGCGCACATCACAGTGGCACAGATGCTGGGCAAAACAAAATAACTGAAGTGACTGATCAATGTCCGCAACACTGTTAATGCTCCCAGATTCTTAAACCCATTTTGTCCTAAGCCCTTTTTGGGAAAGGGTGTCCTCTGCCTATTAAATCCTAAATATCTCAGCCTCCGAAGCACATACAAACATGAAATGAGTTACATTTAAAAGATAGGGCCCTCAGTTTGCCTTAGAATGTGTTCATTCAGCTCTAATTTACCCACATTTTTCATAAAACAGCTCAAATCTCAAAATCCTGAATGCAGCGTATATGTGTTTCCAGGACACAATGGGTTAAAGGTGCACTGTGAAAAGGGGGATATTCTCTGTGGTCCGCCATTTTGAATTTCCAGAAATAGACATTTTCAGCTGCAGAACTTACTGTACTTTGGTTAAACTAGTAAATATTCATGAAAAGATCACATTTGGCAACACGCAGCCCAGTTTCAATGAGCAGCATAGTGGCAGTACCCATTCTGGCCACATCCTACACAGTGCTCCTTTAACGGCACAACTTTAATGTGCCATTAAGAATCTGGGAGCATTAACAGTGTTGCGGACATTTCTCATTCACTTCACGCTCTCTGCACACAGCTGGACCAGTGAAATATTGTAGGGGTCACAAATGTCTAAATTCTTCATCCAAGGGAAGAACATTAAAGCGTACACGGAGGAAATGTAACATTTCCTGTCAAAAACATACATTTTTGATGACCTCTATACATACTAGATTAGAAAAAGGTGACATGTGGTATTTAAAGTAAGTCTAGGTTTTCGGGGCATTTGATGTATGGCAGCAAACTCGAATCTCATCTTTTCCACATCTATTTAAAACTCTTGTCTTTTTCCACCATATTTCTCCATCTCTCTATTTCTCCATATCTCTTGCACTCTGTGTGTGTGTGTGCTTGTGTGTGTGTCTGTATGTGTGTGTGTGCTTGTCTGTCTTTCTTTCTTTCTTTCTTTCTTTCTTTCTTTCTTTCTTTCTTTCTTTCTTTCTTTCTTTCTTTCTTTCTTACTTTCTTTCTTTCTTTCTTTCTTTCTTTCTTTCTCTCTCCCTCTCTCCCTCTCTCCCTCTCTCTCTCTCTGCTTGGCAGGTCGTGGGGTACCTGGGCGGGTCCTGAGGACAATAAGCACCTGGTGATGAAGTATGAGCACGGCACAGGCTGCTGGCAGGGCCCCAACCGCTCCACCACCGTAAGTCACCGCCATCATCGCTACCGACGCACCACAGCCACCCGAGCCACACTCTCACTGGTGTGATGAAACAAGGGCCCTGGGGCCTTCAGGAGTAAACCAGGTTAAGTTAAGAGGTTAAGATCTAAAGAAGGTGAGGACTCCAGGCTCTTCTATTAGATGACTTGCCTCTTAACTTAACCTGGTTTACTCCTGAACCAGCTTTGCAGTATAGGCCCCTGTACCATTACTACAACTTCACTTGGCCCTGGGCATATGGAAGTGTAGTGTGTTCCAATACTTTTGAGAGTGAACATGCTTAAAATCCCATAAAATTACCCTTTGACACTTCTGAGTGAGGGTGGAACCTCCTCTACAAATAGAGTGGAAGATGAAGAGAGGTGTACGGTGGGGAGTGGGACAGTGCTTAATACAGCTCTTCCACTGGTGTAATGCCATACATGCGGCACTTTCACTTCTAGTCACGTTAACAGGGTCGTTGAGGGCCCTGCCGTGGCCTAACTGGGTTACTGCGCCAGCGACCTGGGTTGGATTCCGGCCCAGGTCTTTTGCTGACCCTTCCCCGTCTCTCTCTCTCTCCCTACTTGTTTCCTGTGTCTCCTCCACTGTCCTGTCTAAAGTGGAGGCGAAACGCCCTAAAAAAAAAAAACATATATATATATATATATATATATATATATATATATATATATTTATATAAAAAACAGGGTTGTTAAGGGTGAGGACTGGCTGTGTGGTTCAGCTGCATCTGTAGGGGTCCACTGTTTAAGACTATTTAGTCCATGTGCCAGGGAGACTGGCTGCTGGGTCATCTCTGCAAGTGTTTGCTACAGTATATTTAATATTTCTGTGCCACTGTGGCAGCTCAAAGGAGATTATGTTTATGATGTTGCATCATGCGGGAGCAATTTACAAATACTTTTTAGTCTGCAGGCGAGGAGGCATTTAGTTTTCATCACAGCAACTCCCAAATGGTTACCGTTACATTAATTCCCTCTACGATTTAACTGTAGTTGACGTTTTTCAATATATTTTTTTACAACGTTTGTTTTTTTTCTTTTGTATTATTATGTTACTTCATTTCATTTGATTGCTTTGCCATTCCAGATATATTGCAAATGATGCACTTAAACAAGATTGACTTTGGAATTGCTTATTAGATTTTTCCCCCTCAGTATTTTTGAAATCTCCATAAAGAAAGATTGACTTGGCACTGGTTAGATCTCTGACAGTAAGCCTATCACAGTTGGATATCCTGGCTCACAAGTTAGACACCAAATGGAGTTACAGCTCTCATCCCTCATCATCTAATATCCTCTCTTGTCCAAACTGGCCATAGCGAAAAAGACACCCTGAGGTAAAATAGCATTATGCCTACCCTTGAAACACCAGCTCTCTCCGAACACCAACATGTTTCATTAGAGACATGTTGTTGTTCCCTGTAGTGAAATGAGAGTTGTATTGTGTACTTGTGTCATTATTCACACTAATAAACACCTACCAATTTCTATATAATTATATTTACACCTTTTAATAATGCTGGACATGTTTGTGTCTATGATAATGACTTATGGGTAGAATAACCACGCTTATAGGGTGGTTGTTGTGGTGGTGGTCTTTTCAACATTGAGCAGGGCTCTAAATTAACGCACGCCAACACGCCAAATGCGGGTGAAAATCCATTTCGGCTAGTAGAAAAAATCATCCACTAGCCAAATTGGCTGGTAGACTCTAGCGCGCGCCCGAACGTCAAACAGCTGCCAGCACATATCTGTGGCTGACTGCCGTCTGATGAACGTAAAACGGCGCCTACATTACCCATGAACATTAGGCCTACCGTCATGATGTAGCCCACACCCATTGGCTGGCCGTTAATCACAATAACGCAGCTTCACATTCATTGGCTGCGTGTTAGATGCCCGCGCTGGAACTACTGTTGATCAAATATTTTCAATGAGCGGACTAGCGCGGATTACTTCGGTTTTGTAGGTTTTGGATGGAGATGAAAAAGAATGTGGCAGTGGTTAGAGCAAGGTTATGTGTCGGTGAATGCAACTTGCAACTGTAGTGACGCTGAAATGGAGTGGTGGTGGTGGAGCGAAAACGGCATGAGTGGAGGAGCATGACAGCTGTCTGTCAAAACCGTGTAGCCCTGCTGTCAGAAGTCTGATATTTGCGAGGTCCTCAAAACTACCTACGATGGAGTTGTCGTTTCCTAATAATGCCCACGCCATCGGAAAGACCATGCACGAGTTTGACATGGATGAACGAGTAAGTGAAAAAAAAAAACGGTAACAAAAAACTAGCGACGCTATGAAAGTAGCAAAGTAAAAGCTGGTGGTCTCCGTGATGTTATTGGATGTCTACTAGTTTAGACATAGCGTAGCCTAATTATTGTCATTCCAAGCGCATGATATTAGAGTGAAGCAAGTATTAATCCTGCAGGAACCTAAAGGTGTGAAGCAGCAGCAGCAGCATAAAGAAACACACAATGCAGACATCATACACATCGCACTGAGGTGTGTGTGTGTGTGTGTGTGTGTGTGTGTGTGTGTGTGTGTGTGTGTGTGTGTGTGTGTGTGTGTGTGTGTGTGTGTGTGTGTGTGTGTGTGTGTGTGTGTGTGTGTGTGTGTGTGTGTGTGTGTGTCCTCTTCTCCTCCCCACCCCTCTCTTCTGTGCATTGTCCATGGCATTTGGCCTACTGTGTGTGAAGTTTAAGTGATAGGCCTACTGTGTGGGGGATATGAGGTTTTGTAGTGTTCGGTTGTGTGTGTTTGGCTAGTGTATGTTGAAAGTCTGGTATGTGTGCAACATGTGTGTTGAAGGCATGCTGTTTTTGTGTGAGGTGTAGGCCTAATACTGCATGTGAGGTTTGGGTGATGGTGTAATAGGCTAGTGTTTGGCTGTCTGTACAGTATATGGTCCAGCGTAGGTCTGGTATGTGAGAGGCATGTGTGATGCAATTCACTGTTTTCAGAGGAAATTGAATAAAAAATAATGAAAATGCAGGTAATAAAAATAATTACTAAATAATTACAGAATAAACTGAACAGTGAAATATGTTGAGTAGCCTATAATGTTTATACTGTTTATCTGTGTTGAGGATATAGTTTAATGGAATAATTAAAAGCAACATAATTAACGCATGGTTTATTTTGGTGAGATAAAAAAATGGCTAGTTGACCATCCATTTGGCTAGTAAGAAAAAATGTCTACTAGCCAAATTGGCTGGTGGTGGAAAAAGTTAATTTAGAGCCCTGACATTGAGTAATCAGAAGCATGCGGGTGACACCAGTGTGAGTGTTTGTTAGAACCTGAGCGGTTTCTGATATGATTTTGCCCTTTTACTTTCTGGAACAAGCCGTGTCTTAAACCAGAAGAGAAAGCAGTGAGGTGGCCAGACATGTCTGACATAAAATAACAAACAGTCCCTCGGGCCATGAATGATCTGTGGGTTTTCTTATGGTCGTTTGATCCTCTCTTCCCTTTGAGCCATTCTAGGGAGGTCAAGTGTTTCTTTTTTTCTAGTTGAAAAATGAAATAAAGGTCAAATACCTATGTGCTGCTTCTTACTCTATGCAGCGTTTGGCTTTGTCGAAAGATCTCTCACTATACAACACATCACTGACGACATGCAATACTGAGCAGATGAGTTCATCCAAGGCACTTTGCAATAAAGGCCACAAAGTGAAGCTGCCGATATACAAAAGAGAGCAGAATTAGCAGAACAGATTTTCAGAGCAAGCAAGATCATAGCAGAGTACACAAGACAGCTGGTAAGTGGAGCAACATGAGGCAGTGTACTGTAGCCTATATCCGAACACAATCCCTAAGTTATACTGTTGGCAGATTATGATGTCTCTTGTATGTTGTACAAATGTACGGTTACGGTAACACTTAATTGTACAGTTATTTTTTAGTGTAACTATCAGCATGTAATCATATGTACTTAGACTGTGCAGTAACTTAACCCTAAGTACAGTGCGAGTACATGTTATATATGATCACATACACTGTGCTTCATTAGTACCGTACCCAATTAACGTAATGTAGACAGGAAAATTAACTGTAACCACATGCATAAAGTAAATGCAAGATTGAGCCTTTTTAGATGCCATATAGTCAGGCAGGGCCATTTGCTTGGTGTCTTCACTACTCTACGGCCACAACGTTGATGTTAAAGTGAAATGACAGATGGGAGTCACATGACAATAATGTCCCCCTCATGACTCCTCTGAGCTGAGGCAAGAGAGCAGTATTATTCTTAGTACAGTACCATGACCGATAGAGAGCCTAGCAAGCAAGCAACATTTTCCATTTACCTAACTAGTAACGATACTAAGACAGAAGGGAAAAAGCATTAATCTCATTAAATGCAATGACTGGAAGGAAACAAGGTGTTCCTGTATTTTCCAGATCCCGCTATAGTAACGTGTGTGCTCTCTCTCGCTCTCTCTCTCTCTCTCCTTCTCTATCTCCCTCTTTCCCTCTCCCTCGCTCTCTCTCTCTCTGTCTCTCTCTCTCTCCCCCTCTCTCCCTCTGTCCTTCAGGTAAAGATGACGTGTGGCAAGGAGACGGTGGTGGTGTCCACATCTGAGCCGAGTCGCTGTGAGTACCTGATGGAGTTCATCACCCCCGCCGTGTGCCAGTCGCCGGAGAGCCTGGGCAGCCTGGACAGCGGGGCACACACGGAGCTCTAGTCTACAGCACACGCCGCCCCCTAGAGGTAAGCTCCCGTAATGGCACTCCTCATTCACTACACTACCACTCAATTTGAGCGGGTGCCTTGGATGTAACCAAGGTTAGGGTTCAAATTAGCTGACAGATATCCGGTACGCCAGGGTTGGGAACCTTTGTCATTCGAGGGCCCACTTCAAAGTCCTCTGAAGGCCGTTCTATGAACACACACCAGAATTTCACCCTGCACTTTAGGCCTACATTGAAGGCAGCCACTTTTAATACAGACCCCACCTTCTCTAGGTCCCCTGAATATATCTCAATTGTATTGAAAATGTAATTTCTTAGATTCCTTTACAAAATATTTCATGTGAAGCTGCATAACATTGAAATTATATCGGGGGCCGGATAAAACGGCCTCATGGGCCATAAATGGCCCTGGAGACATGGGTTCCCCACCCCTGCTCTACGCTGTCCATTGCGCTTGCATTTTATTCCTCTCAAAGTTTAGGTGGCTTAAAGGGACACTGTGCGAGATTTTCAGGTGTTTATTTCCAGAATTCATGCTGCCCATTCACAAATGTTACCATTTTCATGAATACTTACCACCACAATCAAATTCTAAGTATTCAATATGACTGGGAAAATTGCGCTTTTCATACATGAAAAGGGGGATCTTCTCCATGGTCCGACATTTTGAATTTCCAAAAATAGCCATTTTTAACTGCAAAAATGACTCTACTTAGACCGTACTAGAAAATATTTGTTTATTACCTACTAAACTTTCATGTAAAGATCAAATTTGGCAATAGACAGCCCATTTTCAATGAGCAGCATAGTTGCAGTACCCTTTTTGACCATTTCCTGCACAGTGTCCCTTTAAACCTCCTTGAGTGAAAATGGAATGCCTTCAACGTGTAATGTTTAGTGTCCCCCACCCCGTTACCCCATTATGTTATTGTGGATGATGGTGTATTATGATGGACAAATACCCTAAGAGAACAGTTAATACAGTACATGGTTTCGCTGCGGGATGCATTGCATCCTCCTTACTTTATACTGTATCTAGTAATTGGCTCCACCAATGCACTAAGAAATGAAATTAAAAAAGCCCAGAATGCCTTCAACCTGCTGTGTGTTTTTGTTTTCCGTTGCACTGTTGCGGGTGTGGGAGTATTATGATGGATGACTAGCATGGTTAATAAATGGTTATGCGTAGGAAGGTGTGTTGCACTGCCTGATGGATTGCATCCCACAACTGCATTGATATAGTATATTGATACAACTGTACTGATGTTTATTTTGACTTAAAATGTAATCAAACAGTCAGGTTAATGACAGTTAAGTAACATTGACTCTCGTGGTTGATAATGTAACAAACTAAATTACAGAGATAAATTTCAAGCATTAAACTGTGGTCTAAGTCTCTCTCTCTTCTTGCCTCTTTTTCCACAGATTACTTCTGTGCTGGGGACGCCCATCTCCCCCATCCCATCGGGCGCTTGTGCTTGGACCTTCTGACACCCAAATGTGCTTTGGGACCCTGCTCTGTGTCCCTGCACAATGCACCACCTCAAAGTTCTGGGCCCCTATTGTGAATCCACTGTGCATCACAATCATTGTCGCACTGCTTTTTACATTCCAATTCTCTTAGAATTATGAAATAAAGTCCATTTTAATGTGTCCCTCAAACGGTTGTCGTCTTTTTGTATTCACACTTTCCTTTCTATTGTTACTTTTCTTTCTTTCTCACATTCAAAATGCCCCTTCACTGGCCATTTTTAAACAACACCTTAAAACCCATCTCTCTTTGGAGGCTTTTGGCTTCTAGTGTCCATAAGCACACACCTACATACATGTACTTACACACACTTACACTGATATTATTTTAAGTGATCTTGTGTGTTTTGTAAGGCACTATATAAAACGAAGGTATTGTTATTGTTATTATTATTATCATCATCATCATCATCATTATTATTACTGTAGTATGCACTAGACTGTGTTTCAAAATGAGAGGCTTTGGATGACTACTGCTAAAAGACGTATGGAGAATCGGGATGACTGGAAGCAAAGATGGAAGGCTCGTCTGAGGACGACCTAGAGAATCCATAGCCCAGGTCAGCTGGAGTGTATTTCCAGGCTCAGGGCCATGCTATGAGCTACTAGCTACTTTGAGCTACTTCAGCGTCAGCGATCACAGCATGCAGGATGCAGGATGCCATTGCCCTGTAAGACGCTGCCTCTTTTCTGCCCAACGGTAATCGCTGTTCGTGTTCCAGTGCTACACAGTCAGCAGCATGGCTAATTATACACATAATACACACCCATGGCTACACACACACACTCACACACACACACACACACGATGAGTACATACACGCACCCCTCAACTAGTAGTGAGTCAGACTGGCTGCTGGGGACTCGCCCACATGATGGATGTTGGATGAGGAAAAACAACTCTTGACCAAGGAGACTGGTAACTTTTAAGTTTTTATTTTTTTCTGGCATGTAAAGTACAAATAATTAAACAATTCCATGAAAAAGTCCTCAAGCATCTTCAGCTGAAATCCCAGTAATAAATATCCTAAACTAAACTGAAAGGTTTATTTTTTTTCTCTTGGTTACATTTTTTGTCATTTGTTCGTTTGGTCGTGTTTGGAAGTATGAGATTTTTCTCCAACCCACCAACGTGGATGTAAGGTTGTTTGATGTAGTTATTTTGATTTTGTTTCATTGTACCATTCCTGGATAGTTTTGTCAGAAGAACATTTCTAAGTAACTCTGTGTCCCCTCTAAATAAACAGACACAAATACAGTTGGTTGAGAAACAGAGGAACCGCTGACCCCATCCCTAGCTCCATGACCTCCATGTCTGCCCCCACAATGCATCTCTTCCAGCTGCCGTTTGTTTGCACTGTTTGAAGCGCTAGCGCCGCTAAATAAAAAACGCCTCTCGGGGCGGCTGCCATTATTTGTTTCTCGTGATCCGAGGTGTCGGCCATGTCTGTTCTGTGAACACAGTGGGAAGAGAGCCATTGTGAGAGCACATGGAGCCTGCAGGCCTTTGTCGGCGTTCCAGAATGTTCTGGAAGCGGAACGCAGGCCTCCGCTCTGCCCTTGCCCTAGGCTTCACCCCAGGTTCCGACTCACAGCGGGGTTCAGAAAGTGGCAGAAAAAAACAAGACTGTGATTTAGAGTAAATAATCAAAAGGTTTTCATTTAACAAGACAAACAAAACACAGGCAATAAAGGCATAACATCTAGCACACAGCATGTATGTTTATACACTTCATTTAGTTTAATATAGCAGTGCATTCTTTGCCTATTGAGAACTTTTCCAATTTGTAATTCTAAAGCTGTTTTTTTAATCTATTTGTTCCCTTTTAAAAGAAAGAAAAGGAAAAGAAAAGGTGTAACCACATTTTGGCAAAATTAAATTCTTTCAAACTTGCAAATATAATGAAATAAACCATAAATATACACAAAACATACTTTATACGAGGCAATAATAATAATCAATAATAATAAATAGTTTTTAAGTTAACAATAAGTTAAAACTACAAGCTTAAAGTCGCCCAAATAATACAAGTTTGTTGGCGCTATATTGAATTTTTTTCAGTTTAAATTATTTATGTTGCAACAAAAGCTACCACAGACTTTTACAAACACAATTGAACACATATTGATTGAAATAAAAAGCTAACTAATTCTAAAACCTGCATACACTGTCAGAACAGCAACTAAGTTTAAATAATGGAAAAAATAGAAGAATCGTACCCAATAAAAGCGACCAAATAAAAATCTTCGACCCATGTGTGTACTCTATGGCAACGTCAACAACACAAAGATACGCTAAGTTAACACGTGAATCCGATATGTAAAGTAAATCAATAAATTACAGGAAAAAATGATAGTTTGAAATCGTCATGGGCTAAAAGTGATGATATATTAGACAGTATCCCTTTTCACGGTCTTTTATATGATTGCTCTTTTCTTCACCATAAGCAGCTGTTTGTGGGTATTGTTTTTTTTTCTTCTTAGCTTGCATGGTCAGAGCAGTAATCGAGGGTTGAGGAAGGGACAATGGACTTTTTCAGAGACCAGAGCTCTCAGTGCTTGTTTGATTCTTTTCAATGAATCGGTTAGTTTAACACTTATCTTGATTTTTTTTTTCATCTGTTTGTTGTTTGATCCTTTCACTATTCCGCAAACCATTTCTGTGTGACGTTTAATTTTCTTTTTTAAAAAATATATATATCTTTTGTTCTCAGTCAATATAAAAACGAAGCACATTGCACTTACTGTTCCATAGGAAAGTTTTTTTGTCTTTTTAAATGATTATTGTTGCTCTAGCGGTGCAGTATGTTTGTCTCAAGCCACTGTCCTTGGTAGCTCTCCCTGGTAGTTATGTTGTCCTGTGTGTGTGTTTGTTTATATCTCGACGATCTGTTCGTTTTCGCTGTATATGTTTATATCTCGACGATCTGTTCGTTTTCGCTGTATATGTTTATATCTCGACGATCTGTTCGTTTTCGCTGTACGTATTTTTGACTCCATGTTGGGGTTTACACTGGGGCCACTACAGCCATACGTAGCTCTGCCCTATATAAACCTTCCCCTATTTCCCTTACATATGGTTGCGCGAGGCCTGATCTCAGTGGGTAGGAAGGAAGAGGGAAAAAAAAGAACTCGACTTTTGATAACAATCGGATCTTATCTTCGGCACACAATCAGTGAACAAACTAGGCAAACATTGAGCGGTTTGTAGCAGTGAATTTGATAAGGGGTAGTGATTGAATGGATGGATATGTAGTATTTGAGTGTATAGGAATACCTAAGCTTGAAGACAGAAAAGGGGGCAGCTGAATATTCATCGGCGAACGCGATATATCTCATAAAGCGGGAACTAACTATGCTTAAAGGATATGACATAATGCTCTGAAAGATGAGAGACTTGGATATGTGCAGGGTTTCGTTATATGTAGTTCTTACTCTCCCACAGAGCTGTTTTACCATACTCTGTTGTGTACCGTAGGCCAGCCGACGAGAAGATGGCCGACCGACCCACTCTCTCTAGACCCAGCTTTTTATCCCTTTTAACAGGAAATTGTTGCGGAGTGCTACTGTGCAAAGAAGCAGAAAGAAATTTCTGTTGTGAATAGAAGAAAACGGCAGCGGCCTATTGTAGTATAGGCAGTCCAGGCGATAAAATGTAAGCATGCAGTCTCCCGCATGGACTGCAGAAACTAACTGGGCTCTCCAAGTGAGTCCAAAAGAAGTAGAAGGCTACAGAGTGTTTGTAGTGATAATGGATTATAGTGTCATAGTCCCTATTTGGTGCACTGAGGAAGAGGATGCAGGAAGGTGATGATGAAGAACTATACAGTTTGGTTGCTTGGATTTACAACTGCTTGCTCGGCCGCAGCCAGGGTATACCTACATATAATGGCAGCCACTTAAAAACAGACTCTTTGGTGCGTTGACGAAGCTGAAGCACAAGGTTATATTGATGTTTTTTTCCGTTTGCAATGGAGGAGTGGAACAGGATGGTTTGGGGAACCAGCTTTAACGCCTCAACTCCACTTACTGCAGCTTGAGCTTTTATTTTATATATTTTAAAGGATGGCAAGCTTCACAGGCCAGCACTTCAGTGCAGGGTAACTAAACAAGCTGTACAGGTGATGTCGCATGGTGTGTGGTGACTTGTTTCTTGTCCCAACCCACCCCGCCCTGTCCCTTCGTTATACCCACTCCCCCATTGGGGAGGTTCACACTGCACTGCCTGGCAAGCAACATTTTGCAACGTCAGAGGAAAGGATTTTTTTTTTGAGGCTGGGTGATTTTGATCTCGCTTTTTGCTCTAATGCATCTAATACATCTGGCTTGATATGGATTCAATTACTTACAATGACTGTTTTTTGTCTTCTTCTTCAGTTTCTTACTTTTTTTTTAAGATATTGTGATGGGATCACTGTTAAGATATGCACGATATACGTATATGACCTAGTCCCCCACCCATTCTACCCCCCTACCCTCACACCGTAAAGTCAAGCCCTCTCCCCTCAACGTGGAAAAACTCTGAAAATAAAGCCATGCGGTGTCTCTGAGGACCTCCACGCGTAAGAATCTGTAAAAATGCTGCACAAGGTCTTGTTTTTTTCATCATCATTTTCTTCTTCTTTTGTAGGTATAAAAATATATTATTCTCTAACTTAATCCTTTCAAAGAGATCACTGTCCTCTTTGGCTAAACACAGCGTTATTTAGAAAAGCAACACAATGTTTTTTTGATTTGAACACCATTTTCTTCGCTATCCTTAATTTGATGAAATGAGTTTGTCTTTCCATTGTTCAACAGTGTCTCTCCCTATGGTACAGTGTGGTATATGAGTTTTGAGTTGACAGGATCTTTTTCAGTCATCATTACTTAGGACAATACATAAAGGGCTGCTGATAATATCTGATACTTGGTTCATTGGTTGGGTGGTGGCACTGTGCGGATCAAAAAAGGAACTGAACTAAGGTGCTGGGCTGGGATGTTGGTGCGAGAGAGCAGGGAATAACTTGTGTATGTGTTGGAGGTGCTACAATGTAGATTTTTCTTTTTAAAATTTGAGTTAACATATGATCAAGGTACAACTCCCTGGTGGGACGAATGGCAGGGCATTAGATTGGGCTGAACGGTGTCTTTTTGTGATGAGCCAAAGCTCAGTGAATCTTTAAAAGGGCGGGGCTATCATGCAGGTTCAAGTGAAATGAGTGTAATGGCCAACTTCTTTCATTCTGGGCACCCAAAGCTGGACCTTCTCTTTGTGTTGTTAGTGTTTTAATTGGAGCATATGGTTACCATGTTGGCTGTAACCATGTGCTTGTAAACAAAACCTGCATGTGAACCATGCAGAGTCTCGAGTCTTGTTCTCATGGCGATTGTAGATTTTTTATTTATTTATTCGTATTTTTCCAATTTAGATGTCGATTTAGTTTTGCTGCCAGTTGCTATGGCAATGGGCTCGCGTGGCTTTTGCTCTCGCCTCATCCCTGGCCCATCTCATGGAATTACCCACCAATACGGTCACCATGGGAACACATATCACCATGCTCGGAGTGCTCAGAGCAGACAGCTGCGTGCACTGGAATCCTTTCTGTTCGCTAGATATAAACAAAGGGAGAGTGGTGAACTATACAGGGATTTGCAATAACCGGTGATATTCTTCACTACCCTTCCTCTCGTTGCCACCTAGTCTAGACTGAGGGTGCGTGTGGTGTGTGTGTGGGTACATTTTTTTGTGTACAAGGTGTTTTTGTGACCATGGAGGTACTAGTAGACGGTGAGACTGTCAGCTATCAGACCTCTCTGCCTGTGAGGGTCTTTTTTTGTTCAGTTGGTGTGTGATGTGACTTCATGTTTTCGTTTTTATCTCGGTGACCAGAATGCCTGTGTTCTCTGCCATCTTTCTCCGTCAGGTCTGTCCTCAAGCATATTGGGGAAACTGCCCTAAAGCTAGGTTGCAACCTAAAACAGAGCCAGGAAACCGTATCAAAGTTCTAGAAAATGCTTACATACTCGGCTATAATAACCACCTTAAATATTGAATATATAGTTATATCATAATATATATAAGAGAACACTGTTTTTTAATTATTTTTCTTTGATCTAAAAAAAATTTGCTGATTCAAAATGCCCGAGTGTAAAAAAGTGACTACATTCTCTCCAGCACCTCGGGAGAGTTTAGTGGGGCAAGACGTTTTGGGGTAAAATTGCACATATATATTTTTCTTTTCTAGTTCATTTCGCATTTTTGATCGGTAAGTTGTTTCTTTTTTTCTCCATCTATCTCTTCTTCTTTGCCTGAACTCAATCGAAGCACTCAGCACACATTCTCTGTCACATTCATTAGACTGTCCTCCTCTTCTGACTCCTGACGCCCACCCCATCCCATCCCATCCCTAAAATTCCCCATTCCCACCCCACCCCATCCCCAAAATTCCCATCCCCACCCCACCCCACCACCCGTTATCCCCACCCCTCCCAGATCAGCTACGCACCACCGCTAATTTTAATCCAGGCCAAAGTAGGGAAGGACTAGCATGTTGTGTAAAGACAAAAGAAAAAAAAACCTCTACCTGTGGTTTTGTTCAGAACTCTGACTAAATGTGTCTCTGGTGTGTGTGTGTGTGTAGGTGATGTAGGTGTTTTTATGTGCATTTTCTGTATGCATGTATGTGTGCATGTATGTATGTGTGAGTATGTATGTAGCAGTTTATGCATGAATGTCTGTGTGTTTTCCCATGTATGTTTGTTTATGTGTGCACTGTATGCGTGTTGGTGTCAGAGAGAGAGAAACAGAGAAAGAGAGAGAGAGAGAGCAAGAAAGACTCAGTCCAGACTCATGTAGAGTGAGTGAGAGAGCGGAGCGTGCGGGCGGTTGGGCGAGCGGGCGAGCGATCGAGCTCGAGGGCTCCCCCTGCAGGCTGTGGGGAGCTTCTTCTTCTTCCGCGTGGCCCCCTCCGTAGGCCCCTCTCCTGCTCCTCCTTTAGGCCTTGTGCTGCTTGCTGGTCTTGAAGGAGACCTGCAGCACGCGGTCGCCCAGGCGGTAGCCGTTGAGGCTGGCGATGGCCATGGCGGCCTCATCGTAGTTGGTCATGGTGACGAAGCCGAAGCCCTTGCACTTGTTGGTGGTGAAGTCGCGGATCACTTTGACGTTGGTGACGGCGCCGAACGGCCCGAACAGCTGCCACAGCACGCTCTCGTCGGCCTCCGGCGACAGGTTGTAGACGAAGATGCACCAGCCGGCACCGGTGGGGCCGGTGAGGTTCACGCCCGCCAAGCTGGTCATGCTGTCGATGGTGATGGGGGAGAACCTAGGCAGAAGAGAGGGAGAGCTGCCATGGGTGTCAGCATACTGTTCTCAGCGGCTCGCTGTGATGCGCTACTACCACCCTCCATTGGACTCTACAGGAGACATGTGGATTCTGGCTTCTGGTTTTTGACTTAGGTGTTTATTTATTTATTTACTGCTTGTGTCTTTCGAGGGGAATGGAAGATAACATCCCCCTCTCCATATAGGTAGAAGAGAGGGAGAGCTACGATGGGTGTCAGCATACAGTACTGTTCTTGGCGGCTCGCTGTGATGCTACCACCCACCATTGAACACACTACCAGTGGCGAAACAATTGCACACAGGGCCCCAGGGCAAAACACTTATTGGGCCCCCTACATCGCCTGACAAATTGGGCCCCCAACACCAATGCAAGAGTGCCCTGGGCCCAGGGGAAAATGCCTTGCTCGCCCTTCCTATAGCTCCAGCCCTGGACTCTACCGGAAACATGCAGATTCCTGCCGTTTTTTTGCTTAGGTGTTTGTTTATTTATTTACTGCTTGTGTCTTTCAAGGGTAGTGGAAGATAACACCCCCCTCTCCATCATCTCTGCTATAGGTAGATATTGAGGCTTTGCAGGCAACACTCAAACACAATCACCCACACAAACATACTTAACATACAGACTATAGGTTTCCCTGTAAACCAACAGGGCCGGTTCTAGTCAATTTGGTGCACTAGGCGAACACCGCTTTCCTTTTCGTGCATTTAGAAATTAGCATCTGTAAACACAGTGTTGTGTATCTGATTTGCCGCCCTAGGCGACTGCCTTGTCTGCCTATGCCTAGCACCGGACCTGTACACCAAAACGAAATAAATGAGAAATTCTTTCACCTACAACTCAATAACCCACGGTCCCCCTTCACCTTTTAACCCCCCCCCCTCCGTCTGTTTTTTTAATTCACATCTCCTGTTGACCGAAAACTCTGAGGTTTTTTTTGCAGGCGTAGAGCACAGAAATCACAATGTCCAACAGAAAAAAAGTCACAATATTTAGCAAGAGACACAGAACCTAGAGAGGAATGAAAGCAAAATCAGAAAGAAATCAAAGGAAACATTGGAGCAAACAGAAGAAGACGGAAACGGAATCTGGTATGTCCATGCTGGTGGAAAAAAAGGACATTAACGTAAGCAACGGAAAACTGAAATTAAAAAAATGTTAGTTTCATAATGAAATCCATACAAATCAGTTCAATCAAGGTAATCCAAACCAAAGGAACTAAAAGGAACAAAACGGTTAAACAAAGCCATGCCAGAATGTCCTGCTGTTTAGGACTCAAATTCACATCCATATGTAGGAGTCTGTTTTTGGTGAACCTGTACTGTTTGGGCGTATCAGTAAAATTTGACTTCTGTGTCTAGTCTTAAGATTTTGAATCAGCAGGTGGTATTCCGGGCACTTTGTTTTAGTTTGTTTTAGGCATGGATGCTTTGTTGGAAAGGACACCTTTGGCATTTACCTCTTGACTCCGTAGGTGGCGTTTAGTAAATTGTCGAGTCTGCAATGCAAAAGGGGAAAATGAGGGAGGTGGAGACGTTAGTGGTGAGATTGGACCAAACGGAAGAAAAGAAAAAGAGTGGAAAGAGAGGAAAGAGAGAGATGGGACTTTTTTGTTTTGTTTGGTTGCACTTTTCAGACATGCAGCCCCTTCAGCCGCCTGCAGAGGGAGTGCTGAGCTGCCGTTCAGCTTTCAGTTCCTCGGCATCCACCAATCAGAATGCGAGCCCTGACCGACCACAGCGGTTCACTGCTTGCGTGGCCCTAAGGCGACATGATGGGTGCACTCCATATAAGCGATGCGTGCCAGGATCTGGGTGTACGCCTGCTTGCTTGCTAGCCTGCCTGCCATTGTGTGCAGTCTCCATTCACTCACACACTAACTGCGGAAATATTTGTTAACCATCTCTTGCTAGTTAAATGAGATGATAATGAAAAGCCCCAACAAATCTCCTTCTATTTTCCAGTTGAGTTGTTTTCATCAACCCACCACCCCCTACCACCACCACCACCACCCAACTCATCCTTCTCCCTCACCACCCACTCTTTTTTTTCCCACCCGAAATCTATTTTTGGTTGATTCATTTTTCAGTTCCTGTTTCCTCACTGTTAAGCAGCCATGGCACTGCCAATGTTTTTCTTCTTTTTTTTTCTTTCAAAAAGAACACAGAGAGATGGAGAGCGAGCGGAGGACACGAGCAAAAGTGAGACTGAACTGATGAAGGGAAGGGGAGGGAGGAAAAGGGGGGAGGAAGAGGGAGCCGGCGGCGGCGGTGGTGGTATAGTGGTACCTGAAGCGCTGGGTCTGGTGGTGCAGAGGTCCAGTGTAGCGTCGCGCGGCAGTCTGGTAGAGCTGGGTGAGCAGCGCCTGGCCCGTCTTCTGGCTGGGATTGTTGGCGAACTTGACGGTGATGGGCTCAGAGGCGCCCAGGGGCTTCTGGCCGTTCAGGCCCTTGATGGCCTCCTCCGCCTCGTTCCTCTTGTCGAAACGGATGAAGCCCACTCCTCGTGAGATGCCTGGGGGAGCAACAAAAGCCAGACCACCTTGCCTGTCATCGCCCGAACTGACCAGGCCCAACAGCTGCACAGTACTACAATTGTTTTTAAAAAAAAATTCAAAATGGACTTTTGAGTCTTAAAAATAAGCTAACAGGAAACAAAGATGCACACATTCAGAGAAATGATCCCTTCCCCCCAAGCCACTGTCTCTGTAACAGAATGCATTTTTTTGAAAGAAGCCATTTTACAGTAAGTACTTCCTAAAGGCAAGGCTTATTGTTGTTTGTCAAGAATAATTTCAATCATAAATTATCGTGACCTCCAAATTCTGAATATTTTTTCTAAATCATTAGACAAGTTGAATATTCACTCTGTTAAAGAAAAAAAAATCAGTTCTAGTGGTGATTAATTACAAAGAAATACTAAAAAATTCACATTCTTGGAGGCAATGGTGTGTAATGGCTTTTGAAGCAGGTGAAGGTTTGCTGTGATTGTGAAGAGGTGCTGGTGTTGGTGTGGTGCGGTTGTTGTTGTACCTGGTGTGTGATTTGAGGAGCCGTAAGCGCTGTCCTCACCTGTGACTTGGTCTACCAGGATGCGGGAGGTGATGATACGGCCGTACTGGGAGAAGAGCTGCTCCATGTCTTTCTGGCTCATGGTCTTAGGCAGCCCGCTCACGTACAGGTTTGCATCCCTGATGGAGGCGGAGCTTGGCCTTGCATACGATACCTGTGGCAAAGGGAAGGGAGGGCTGACGTTAGACCCTGTGTGATAATTCTCATTCAGACAGAGTTTAGCTGCAAGATTTTAAGCCAGAGAGATGAAAAAAACTCATTTATTGGACTTCACCACCAGTTCATGACATACAATATTTTCCCTACAGCATCTCCCCTCTGCATGAGAAGGGAGGAGCCCTCTCCCTCACACTGTCAGCACAAGAAAAAGATCTGGAAAAAGACCCCCCCACACACACGCAAAACAGGGCATTTGTTACCATCTGAATGTCAATCTTTTACTATCATAAATTGTCCACAGTCCTTTATTTGTGCACCATTTCTTTTCAAACAGTTCAAGATTTTTTGTCATCTTAAAGTAAGTGACGATTGATAAGGTAGAGACGGTTCATAAGGAGTGTCTTCCGGAATCCATGCGACAAAATGTTCTAAACTGCAATTCTATGGCAGCCATGCCCCTTTAGGAGACTGGGAGAATGAATGGAGTTCAATGGAAAGTCACACCTATTTAGAGGACTGGGATTGATCCCGCTTTGTTGCATTGATGACAATTGGTAATGGTGTATCTTGGTTACCATATTGAAAATCTTTATTTAGGCCCTTTGGTGAAGTGAAAACCATCAAATCATCCACATAAAGATGGCAGAGAAAATGCAACTCTGTATCTTGGGTACTAGCTTGTGTCCATCCCTAAAGTGGTATGGGCACCGTCCATACACAAAAACCTATTGTCCATGCATCCAGTTCATGATGTCCAGAACTTTTTTTGTGGTTTCTGTCTGATTGTACTGGTCTGTCCTGATGTGTATTTTTATGTGTACTATCTGTATTATGGAGCTAGAGTTTGGCGAATAAAACTGAATTGAATTGAATTTAGCTGTAAGCAACTGGACTTTAAACTTTTTGGTGATGTTCGGTGCCAAAAGTACTTAAAATTATCCACATAACGAATGCAGAAGAGTGCAACTCTGTATCTGAGATTAAGCCCTGTTCAAAGAGATGAAATGTAGTAAATGCAGAAACATAGCAAACTGCTGTGTAAATGCAGAAGAGGAGAACAGCAGCCAAATGCACACACTTCCTCCTTGCTATTCTGTCTTGTGTGTCCGTGTCGGTCTTTCTTCAAACACCCCACTTTCCCCCTACTTCACCTTGCTCTTTTACCCACTTGCTGCCCTTATTAGCTACTCAAGTGTGCACTCGTCTGCATTTTGTCTTTGCTGTTTCCACAAGAGCACACCTGCTCATGAGTGCACTCTCTCACACACAAACATAGTACACACACACACACACACACACACACACACACACACACACACACACACACACACACACACACACACACACACACACACACACACACACACACACACACACACACAGTGTGTATGCAAACTACAACAACCAACAAACATCTAGAAAGTTATTCACGAGGACTTGCTTTGCCCTGATTCAACCCCGAGGAAAATCTATAGCCTTCTCACTGAATTAGTAATAAAAACAAGTCTGATATGAAAGGTCTTTTCAGTGCCATTTGCTTTTCTCCTAATTCTTAGAATATTTAGTTGGCAAAACGTACTTATGAAAGTGATGCATAGCCCCTTTGGTGTAGGCAGGCAGGAACATTCCTTTCTCGATATTTGTATTTCAGTAGATGGAGAGCCAAATGGCTATTCAATAAACTCCCATATACAATTTGCCCAAGATTACTAAGGATTGTGCTCTAATGTCCCTCCAAGTCTGGATGGCAATTACAGCGATGGATTTGGAACATCAGCTTTACTGTTTGTGTCAGTGCGAGAGAGAATAGGGAGAAGGAAGAAAGAGTGAGAGAGAGAGAGAGAGAGAGAGAAAGGGAGGGGTGGGCTGGAGAGGGAGAGGGAGAGTGCGAATGTTGTCAGAGATAGAAAGATCCCTCCTCTCCTCCCCTCTCCTCCCCTCCCCTCTTTTACCCTGCCCTCCCTTCTCCTCCGCTCGCTGCCTCTCTCTCCCTCCCTTCTCCCTCCGTCTCTCTCTTTGTCTTTCTCCTCTAGGGGAAATGGCTTCTCTGGCAACCAGCAAGCCTTATAAACAGACACAAGACATCCAGCATCCCTGACAACTGACAAACATTCACCTCACTTGCAGAATTGATCAAAAACGCCCACACAAATGCTCTACATAGACACACCAAAATGGACTCAAAATCTACTCCTATTCGTATTTAAATAACACATACTCAGGGTACACATGACATGTTTGTGTATTATTAATTCAGTTAACAGTCTAAACATATTGGACTCTGAATTGGGAATCTTGCTGATAGTTTTTAAATATTTTAAGGCACTGTCGGAATCAAAGCTGAGCAACATTTAATCATATCATATATTTCCTTGACTTATCTTGACAGACTTCACACAGTGAAATACAGAAAGAAAGAAAGAGTCCCAACTCTTTCTCTCGCTTCCCAAAGCAAAAAACACAGAATGGCCGGGAATGAATAGCCTTACAGCAGTGACTGCCATAACATCTTTGTACTGCAGCAAGCCGGCCACGGGGCTGTGATAGATAAAGGACAAAAAGGAAAAGGAGGGGGGGGGGGGCGTGTAGCCGGCATGCATATCTCCCTGCTGATCGCCACAAGCTGTATTGATTCTATAGGTCTGCCTGTGGTGTTTTGTGCTGCATTGAGGAGGCAGGGTGGGGGGGTATTGTTGAGCATGTGGGTGTATGGCGGAGATTGGCCAGTGCTTTTTTTCTCTTTTTTGAGGGGGGGGAAGGGAGTGAAGTCTGCCCTATAATTAACCCTCTCCCTATCGCTCCCACAGTACAGATGGTGCCTACAGCCCATATGGCCCCTAATCCTGTCATTGGCATTCAGCTCCCCATGCTCCCCCCCCCACCGCCCTCCTCTTTTTTTCCCTTAACTCCTGACACCCCCACAACATACACACAAATACACACATGCACAGATTCATACACACCCTCACCTCACCCCAGCCCCCCCCCCCCCCCCCCCCCGCCCCCCCCCACCCCCCCCCCCCCCCACTCCTACTCTCCATCCTCTCCTATCCTCGCCATATCTGCTGCTGCTCTTTAACAATGTCTGTATTGACTCAGAAAAGATGACATTTGCTAAGCCTGAGACTAGAAATGAGAAGTGGTGCATACAGAATTAATATGATACAGCTAACAGCAGTGCCTGCCATTGTCCTCCTCATGTTATGACAATCTATTACGCTAGTAGCTTGATTATTTTTCATCAGATCTTATGTTATTAATAATTAACCATGCGTAACACTCGTGCCTATAGTATTTACATTGGAAAATCTTTATGTATTTATATACTCTATACTCTTATAGCTTGCCGGAAATGTTGAACATTATTGTTAATATAAGAATTTAGTGCATGTAAAATATACTTTTTCTATTAATAATGTCAGTCACAGAGAGCCTTTGTTCTACTGAGCAGATGTGAGGGCCAGATTTCAGCTGTGTGGTTGTGCACGATGCCTCGCATGGAGCATGTCTACCTTGCACTGTGCTTTGTCCCAATCTTTGATCTGCTTTTATGGGACGGGGTGGCAGCAGCCTGGGCTGTGTTTAATCTTTCACTTTCTCTGTCTTTCTCTCTCTCTCTCTCTCTCTCTCTCTCTCTCTCTCTCTCTCTCTCTCTCTCTCTCTCTCTCTCTCTCTCTCTCTCTCTCTCTCTTTCTCTCTCTCTGCCCTCCTCCCCACCCTCTCTTTCTTTCTTTCTTTTTTTGTTAATTCCCCACCAAAGACCTCCTCCTCCAGTCCCTGGTCCCCTGCCTGCATGTGTCCCATCCCATCCTCCTCTCCTCTCCTCTCCTCTCCTCTCTCCTCCCTTTTTTCCATCCTCCATCCCTCCATCTGACTTTGGGACAAAGAGACTCCTAATTAGCCAAGATGGGAGGCAGATGGGGCTGCGTGCTCTGACCCCACTGGCCCACAGTGGGCCCCCCTAATTACATTTCCATCACAATCGCCACTGCACACGCTCCCCCTTGCTTTCTGACCTCCGCTCTCTTTCGCTCCCCCTTTCTCTCCCTTTCTCTCCCCCTCTCTCTCTCCTCCCTCACCCATTCTTCAATCTCTTTGTTCCTGTTGACCCCTCCTTTCTCTCTCTCTCTCTCTCTCTCTCTCTCTCTCTCTCTCTCTCTCTCTCTCTCTCTCTCTCTCTCTCTCTCTCTCTCTCTCTTTTGCTCTCTCTGTCTTTTGCGCTCTCTCTCTCTCCTTCCATCCATCCATCCATCCACTCATTCATCCATCCATCCATCCCCTCCCCCACCTCCAACCCCTCCCTCCTTTCCCCCTTTCTCTGCTCCCTCTGTCACGTCTGGAGCTTTCCACACCTCCCTCTTGTCTCCCTGCCTCCCTCTTTTCTTTTGCTTTCTCTGTGCTCACTTCCTCTCTATTGAGCCGGGTGGTGGTGGTGGGGTGGGGTGGGGCAGTGGGACGGGGGAGCAGACGGTTGAGCGGGGACCAGGCAGCCCTCTCTCTCTCTCTCTCTCTCTCTCTCTCACCTTGATCGTTTTTGTCTGTAGCTTGAGACCGTTGAGCGTGTTGATGGCCTTGTCTGCATCGTTGGGATCTGCATAGTTTACAAATCCGTAGCCCAAACTCTGACCTGTAGTGAGACAAACGCACACGTCAACATCCTTGCTTGTTGCATCATCGCCACCACCTAAGAACAAAATCCATCACATGTCTATTTCGAATTCAAACATTGGTATGATTAATAAAAAAACAATGTGTTTACATTACATGCATTGCATTTTCGGTTTAGTTTATTGTAACAGTGTCTGTTTTGATTAATCCCAGTGTAATAACACATAGTGTGTAACAACATTGTAACACATGTAGCATTATGTTGGCTTAAACTCTATGGGTGGGGTACGGTTGGTGTTACTGTTATGTACACTAGTGAGACCACAGGATAAGATCTGGGACTGTAATAAGTCCTGTCTTTTGAAATCCAAATCAATGGGCAGCTTTGAAGTTATAGTAATAGACATTTTTATAAGAGATGCAATCACAATGCAATACATTTTGTGTAGACTTGTTATTTACACAGTGAGATTATTTTCTTCAAAAAGTGTTCTTGTCATTGAATCTGTATTCCAATACATTTGGTGCTGACTCAATGTACTTGCTTTGTAAGGATATTTTCCTCAAATAATCTTGAATAATCTCAAATGATCTGTTCTTGTGTACCTGGGATCTTTGTATTAAGTTCATTATGTCTATTTGTTAACTCTAGTCTACCTGATTCTAAAGCACATCACACTTCAATATCCATGTGACCCTCTGATGAAGACAGAAGTTACTCCAGCGAAACAGCAAGGGGAAAGAAAAAAACGTTTGCATGTCTTAAAAGGACACTGTGTGAGATTTTTAGTTGTTTATTTCCAGAATTCATGCTGCCCATTCACTAATTATTATAATGTTACCTTTTTCATGAATACTTACAACCAGCATCAAATTCTAAGTATTCATTATGACTGGAAAAATTGCACTTGACATACATGAAAAGGGGGATCTTCTCCATGGTCCACCATTTTGAATTTCCAAAAATAGCCATTTTTAGCTGCAAAAAGGACTGTGCTTGGACCATACTAGAAAATATGTGTTTATTACTTAGTAAACCTTCATGTAAACATCAAATTTGGCAATAGGCAGCCCAGTTTCAATGACCACCATAGTTGCAGTACCTTTTTTGACCATTTCCTGCACAGTGTCCCTTTAAACAAAGAAAATGAATGACTGCCTGTGATCTTGTGTCTGACGAGTTTGTAATTTACACAACTGTGAGATTATTTTCTTCAAGAGTGTTCCTGTCAGCTGTATTCCAATACATTTCACCCATTGTTATTACATTGTAAGCATATTTTCTTCAAGGTAACCTTGAATAATCAGAAATGATCTGTAATCTCGTTTACCTGTGATCTTGTCTCTGACGAGCTTGCAGGACTCGATCTCCCCGATGCTGCCGAACAGGCTTTTGAACTCCTCCTGCGTCATGTTTTGGGGCAGGTAGTTGACGATCAGGTTGGTCTTGCTGTCGTCTGTGGCGCCGTTGGTGCTGATCACCGGGCCGTTGGGCAGGCTCGTTCCGCTCGGACCATTGGACACCTGGGTTTCCATGGTGCTGATTATCTGTCGGGGCACAGAGATGAAAGTATAACTTTAATGATAGTGGTAATGAGCAGGCCTGAGGACAGGAGGGGGGCAAAGGGATATGTTGACCCGGGCCCAGGGGGACAGGAGGCCCAGAATTAGGTCCCCATTACATTGTAAGTATTGGGCCGGGGGCCCTTTCAGATGACTTTGTCCTGGGCCCAGCAAAAGCTGTCAGCGGCCCTGGTAATGACGATAGCTTTTTTTTCCAGAAACCATAAAGTGCTTTTCTGTCCACAAAGTGTTACTTAACGGCTTGGATTTTTTCTGAAATTATACAGTGGGATTTTTTTTTTAGAAAGTGTAGTTTAATGATAGTGGGATTTTTTTTCAGTAAGTATACATTAATGACACAAAGTTCAATTTAACGATGGTGGGCTTTTGTCCTGAAAGTACAGTATATCATAATGTCTGTCTGTCTGTCTGTCTGTCTGTCTGTCTGTCTGTCTGTCTGTCTGTCTGTCTGTCTGTCTGTCTGTCTGTCTGTCTGTCTGTCTGTCTGTCTGTTTGTCTGTCTGTCTGTCTGTATTTCTCTCCCTCTCTCTGTCTGTCCAGGCCACCATCTGTCTATCCAGCCAGTGTGCATATGTCTGTTTATGATGCTTTGGCTGGTAAGTCTTGCTGTCAGGACAGGATGAAATTCTGTTCTTGATTTTTTTAAAATATATGCTCCTTATAAATAAATAACACAACCCTTTTCTTGTTCCGCTTCTCTTCCCCTGCCTCTTTTTAGGGAGTGAGCAGTCAAAAGGTGGTAGGACGCGAAGGTACAAACACCCATCCCCTCCCCCAGCCCCTCCTCCTCCCCCTCCTGCTCTCCCCTCGTCCTCTAATTTTCCTCTTTATATATTTTCATCTCATGCCACAGCTCACCCTTCACCCCACCCCTCTCCATCTCTGCCGCTTCCTCTCTGTCACTGCCCCTGACTCTGCGAGCTGACGGCTGTGCAGATGTCACAGGCCACTCTCCTACAACCCCCCATCTCCCCACCTCCCCCCACCCCCACCCCCCCATCTCCAAGCTCATCGCCTGCCTGCCTGCCTGCCTGCCTGCCTGCCTGCCTGCCTGCCTGCCTGCCTGCTTGCCTGCCTGCTTGCCTGCCTGCTCGCCTGCCTGCTCCATCACGACGCTGTTGCAGCCAGGCAGCCCTGCCCTGCCCTGCCCTGACGCTGGTGGGGTTGAGGGGGTGGCGGACTCAGACTCGGACACAAAGAGAAAGTGACATTCTGACTGGAAGAGCATGAACACATGGCCCTGCCTGATGGCCGGCCTCAAGGGCACTCCCTCCCTACGCTACGCATGCATTCAACAACATAAACATTAGAATTGGAAAAGAAAAAATAGAGAATGGAGAAAAGAAACGTATTCACACACAGCGCGCTATGCATTTGTATCGTATGTTATTCTGGTGTGTTTGAGATGTGACCTTGCATCTATCTGTATGTGTGTTGTGGGTGTGTGGAGGTGTGTTGCTTTTGTTGCTGTTGTTGCTGTTTAATTTTCATGTTTTTGTGTGTTGCTCTAGACCACACCATGTTGCTTAGTTTGGTCTTCGGGGTATGATCGTGGAACAGATGTGTGCAGGTCAGTGATAAAATATCTTCCACTGTCTTTTTTCACCCATGTCTCCCTTTCTCTCTCTCTTTCTCTTTCTCTCTCTCTCTCTCCCTCTCTCTCTCTCTGTCTTTCTTTCTCTCTCTCACTTTCTCTCTCTCACCCTCTCTCTTTCTCTCTCCCTCTCTCTCTCTCTCTCTCTCTCTCTCTCTCTTTCCCTCTCTCTCTCTTTCCTTCTCTTTCTCTCTCTCTCTCTCTATCTCTCCCCTCTCTCCCCCCTCTCTCTTTCCCTGTCCCTTTCATGCTTGCTCTCCCCCACTTTCTTCCTCATCCGCCCTCCACTCATCAAATCTTCATGTGCCTTGAAAGCTCATTTTGTGTCATTAGCTGGGCGTACTCGCCATCTCTTGTCTCTCATAAGCTCTTTTTCAGGCGCTGCTGAAACTGCCGTTGATTTTCTCTACTGCTTCATGTTTAATTTACTTTTCCTTTCCACCATTATTTTTTATCAGAAAGATGTTAGATGTTTTATTTGCATGGTTAAATGTTCCCCTTTCAGACATGTGTATTGACTTGACTGATGTGCGCTTTTGTATAACATGACTAGTGTGTTATAGGATCGTGTTAGCTTCGCCTGTACATGATTGCTATGGGTTTTTTTCTTTTCTTTTTAAGAGCAACAGCAGGGTAGCTGCAGATAATTACACATCCCCACTATGAAGCAAACGGTCTACTCTCTATTTTCTAAACCCCACGCAGGTCTTCCCCATAATCCCACAAGCATGTTCCCTAGCATCAGCTCAGCATAGCCGTTTATTGTATTGTCTACATCTGAAAGGAAGGCACACAGTCTGACTCCATTTCTGGCAGTTCTTTCTAAGCGTTGTTCTCCCATCCCTGCTCGTACCTGCCTCTCTCTCTCTCTCTCTCTCTCTCTCTCTCTTGCTCTCTCTCTCTCTCTCTCTCTCTCTCTCTCCTCAATCTGCTTCTTCCTCCGGAGCCGCTGTGTCTTATTATCGCCCTTGGCATTACCTCCAACTAGGTTGCCCAGGTAACAGTGGCTTGACGACTGTTGCTATTGGCTGGCTTCTTGACTTTTAACAGAGTGTGTGTGTTTGTATGCAAGCCTGCGGCGTCGAGAGGCAAAACATCTCAGTCACTCCAGTACTGCTCGTCTTTTTTGTCTGCTCGAATGATAAGCTTTTTTTGTGGCCCACAGAGCCATTAGCATTGCATAGGTCTGAAAGATGCAATAGAGTTGATGGGAAGAGAGGGTGTGGTGTGGAAGGATATGAAAGGTGTTATCACTACAGGAAAACAAAGCAAGATAGCAAACACAGTTTCATTAAGCTTATCATTCTGGGTGTTTTGCTAATAATGCTTGCACTGGTGTGAGTGTTCAGCTGATGATTGCTACAGTATGGTCTTGTCTGAGAGTTGGAATGGATGCAGTAGTAAAAGACATGTACATTATTATATGTGGACCACATCACATTTGATTCTGTACATGTCCACATTGGATGTCAACAAACTAGTGACAATGATCTGCACCCACCTATGTATGTTTTTTAAAAATCCACCACAATAGAATACTGATACAGATGAGTGCTTTCTTGCAATTGTTTCAGAGAGAGGCAACCGAGAAACAAAACAAAAAAATCAGACTTTCCACGAAGCGGCAAGACAAGACAAGACAGGAGCCTAATTTGATGTGCCAACTGAAATCAACCAGCTCATGGCAGGCAGGCCACCCATCCACAGTGACAAGTGTAAAGGGGTTATATAAGCTGTGGGCAGGGAGGGCCCTGCATGGCCTGCCTCACAAAGACCGCCTGACAAGCACCGCCAACCTCCCCACCAACCACGCCGCTCCATCACTCCACAGTCTTCCAGCAGCCCTGCATGGCTACCACTACTGCCATGTTCAGGAACGGTAATACAGATTCTTATTACACTATCATATTACACTTGTAATAAACATATATAACATGTAATAATAATAATAATAGTGTAAAATACAGTATGTATTTGACTTGGACTTGTATATGAATGAAGTATTACATTACATACTATTATTTACACATTGTCCATTTAATATATTTTTCATATGTCTTTGTCTGTAGACATTTAATACATTGGTAGGCCTACATAAGTGTTTTGTGTGTAATGTATGTTCTACTTGTAATATATGTACAGTAGTCTAGTACTAATGTATGCTGCTTGTAAAGCCAATGGCTGGTGGCCTGGCTGCTGGCTGGCATCAATCCTATTTTTAAGAGTGCAATCCGACAGTGGGGGATGCTAGTAAATGAGGCCTGAGCCAACGAATTAATTAAATCGTCTCCCAACACAAACGACAAACATGGGACCCCTGCTTCCTGAGTTGCGTTGGGCGGGTTGCCTTGAGTTGTGCTGCGCTGTCTTGCCTTTTACTCGAGTAGTAGGGTTAGTTGCTGAGAGGACGAGACTCGCTCGGCTAGGTCGAAGTGGAGAGGAGAGTAGATGAGCTGGGCTGCCTCGCTTGCTGGCCCCCTTACCATGTCCTGGTCTGTACTCGTCTATTTCTGGGACCGCAGAGATCTCCCCTCAATATTTAATGCACTGCATCATCATCATCGTCCTCAGTCGCCTACACATGGACCCTGACTCGCACGCAAAACAAGACACACACAGGCCTAATGCTCGCCATCCTTCCTGCCTGTTTGCATGCCTGCCCTGTGTTCTGTCAACCATATAGACCACAGCTCAGTTCCGCACATCTGGACACCCCAATGGCCGACCTTTGGCACGCTATGGAGCCGTATGGTATGGCCAACCATTTGACATTGCAAAAACACAGGAGGAGGAAGAGAACTCGCACACCAAGAGTTGCCGATGCAGGAAAGGTGTTTAATCCATCAACTTAAACAAAAATAAAATAAAGTGCTACCAAGTGGGGGTGCATTACAAACGTTTTGGTCCTCAGACCTTCATCAGCACACCCTTCTTGACCTACCTGAACCACTGTGAAAGCATTGTACGATGCTTGTGCAAGCAAGGGAAAGCAATCATACAATAAGCAAATAAGTGCTTTTGACAAATCCTAAACCTATAGCCAATGGGGATTACACTGACTGAAATACTACACTTTTTTCACCCCATTGTCTTGTATTTTTATGAAGACGAATTCAGTCAATCTTTGCTGTAAGGGGTGCTCATAGACGGACCGCCCCCTGATCAATCAATCCCGAGGCTTCCCGAACAAAGAGTTTCTGATGATCTCATCTTGGAGCACGTGACTCTAGTGCTTCCTGGTAAGCACTCCTGAGGTCACTTCCTTTAAAGGCTGAGGCAACTTCTGTAGGATGCACCGCAACCACATGTGCTCCAGAATTGATTTTTTTTTTGTCTCAAAAGACAGAAAATGGGAGCAAAAAAAGAAAAAGAAATCGTACAGCTGCTCTACTTAACATCTCGCACACATTTCTATTATGTACAGTATGTGTGTGCCCAGTTGGATAATGATATAAACACAAGATGGAAATGAAATGGTCTCATCTGTTTTCAGCCTCTCTCTTATGAATAGAAATGAAGGAGACGTTGGAGACTCCAGGGGAGAGAAAATGGCTCTGGGACTGTTTAGCATTCATCTCCACGTCTCTCTCTTTCTCTCTCTCTCTCTCTCTCTCTCTCTCTCTCTCTCTCTCTCTCTCTCTCTCTCTCTCCGTATTTACACTCTGGGGTTCAGTGATGCACTTTTTTGCCCATCCTGCATCACATGTGTGAACGCTGAGCCTGGGGTTGCCAATAGGCTGTCTCACTGACACAGCTTACAGGATTATCCAAAACAAAAGGCTTTAGCCATACTCTTGCCGGAGCTTAAGGGATCACACTGGCAGCTGTAAAACAACAGGACACAAGTCATAGCTCAGGCCTTGGCGATAAGTCTGCGTCCTTATCGTCCATGTTCTTAATAGTGTTATTACCATCAGTATGGTTTAGAGATGGACACACTGCCATAAGCTGTCCACGTTCCTTATAATATTTTGGCAAAAGAATAGCCTATGATTATTCTTTGAGACCTTTACTATGCTCCATTCTCCTACAATATTATCCTCATTCTTATTAGAATAGGCAACTAGAAGTCGTGGCATTGTTATGTGCAAGGGTGTGCAGTTCCCAGAAGAAGCCATGCTTGGTCGCTATCCGGAGTGCTGAAACAGGGAGTGGCTACCAGGAATTCCATCCAAGAAGGACAACATTAGCAAGTGCTAAGAGCTATCGCTCGTTCTGCCTTTCACCGTTTAAAACAAACCCCCACTACCAAGACACCATTCTCTAACGCTTCACACCACATTTTTTGGTTCATTATATCTTTTTTTTCCCCTCCCTGCCCCGTCATCCTCTCCAAATCAGTGCTTTATTTAGCTACGCTCGGTTTCCGTCCAGCATGGACATGTGTGCTCCGCAGGCATTCATAAATCCCTCCGCCTTTTTGCTGAATAAACGTATTGACACAAGCAAACAAAAGAGCCACCCGTTCCTCCTCTTCTCTCGCTCGGAGACTATGGGCAGCACCATGAATATTAATGTAAACAGTGGCGCTTTGTGCAGGGGCCAGAGGCTTCACGACTCTGGGAACAATGAACATTACAACGACCTAAGCTGTTGCCCACGCTTCCTAATAATAATAATAATAATAATAATAATAATAATAATAATAATAATAATAATAATAATAATAATAATAATAATAATAACAATACCTACGTTTACATTTGTATTTTATTTTGCACACAAAAAAGTTATGATGCCCACAGTAGGCCTATGCCATGATATAAAGTCGGGCTAATTTGTTGATATCTAGTTGACTTAATGAACTACTGTACACAGATGCTTACGTAACCACCCAAAAATGGAGGTCTCTCTTTTTCACCCAGCTTTACATTGCATTTGGTTCTACACATATGAACACGGTGCAAAAAGGTATAGTCTAGTCTACAGCCACAGTAGGTTATCATTCCTGCTTTACTGCTAGAGCCTGATCCTCCCATAGGAAGCAACGGCCTTGCTATCGTAGCACTTTCTCGGATAATAATTATTCTCAGGCTATTCCTTTACAGACGAACATTTATGAATATTGTTTTAGCTAACTAATTTACTCCGCGTGCTGTAATCTTTCGTCGTTCGTGGTGTCCTTGTCCTTGAATTGTGTAAGCGCCTCGAGAAGGTTATCTGACTCAACGGTTTTATTCGCTTGGCACTGCGGTACGAGCACGCTCACGGAGGACTGCGGAACATG
Organism: Engraulis encrasicolus; assembly: GCF_034702125.1. NCBI lineage: Eukaryota > Metazoa > Chordata > Actinopteri > Clupeiformes > Engraulidae > Engraulis > Engraulis encrasicolus. Next base: position 33,582,973 of record NC_085858.1, on the reverse strand, counting down.
TGGTGGGGAGATAGCTTTGTGCATGACGCCCGGAGGCCCTCGCTCGGAGCCTGGATTAATCACAAACGGCTATGAATAAAGAAAGAGTGCCAATAATTGGTTGAACGCATCCTAGGAGTTCATGTGTTCAGCTGTGCAGTGGGCCTAGCTTTTTGAACAGATGGAGTCCCTTTGTTTCCAGACACTTTTATATCACTAGCAGTAGGCCTACAGTATAAGGCTTCAAACACCACCAGGATGCTGAAACAATTGTCATTTAACTTCATAGTCTGCTATATGTAGGCCTATGCTAATTACCTTTTCCATTTCACAAAATGGGAAGCACGTGCTGAGCTTAAGTTTTAAAATTTACAACAAAATGATTTTCATTTTATTTTATCTTTACGCGCATTTCTTGACAGAGGAAATATGTAAACTTGTAGGCCCATCCCAAATATTTATGCCTGACACAGAACTGCAGCGGGCCTGTGAATAGTTTGTGTCCTGGCCTATGTCAGTGCGCTCTTTCTCCTACCTGTACAATTTCATTTTTAGGCACAGACGTTCTGGAATGTGTAATTTAAAGACTGAAGACAATGGAAATGGCGTGGAGCACCTTGTGCCATGCAGGGTTTGGATGGGATAAGTTGTAGCGCGTGCCAACGCCTTGGAGTGTAGCTGACACGCCCAATTCGTTTGTCCGTTTAGTTTCATTTATTGTGAGCGACAATAAAAGGGATCGGTGTGTTACAGTAGGCTTTGCTCTGTCGAGATAGGCCTATGTTGTCTACCCTTCATACAACGAACGCTTCAAATGCTTTAAAAAAACAGTTTCAGCAAGACACTGCTCTCTCTCCATCCTGTCTCGCGTGGCCTGAAATTTACAGCTCACTTGCTCTGTTGCATCGCAACGAGAACCCTTAGGAATTTCGACTTGCCTGATTCAATCCAAACCAATAGATGCGTAATATCTCTCGGCTCCCCTCCCCCTCTCTGAGTGACTCGACCCTTTTCTTTGCCTGGCTCTCGGTGGGCTCTCAGCCTCCGAGGCATCATGTTTTGTCTCAGAGACCCGTCTCGAGCATCATTCGCCGCGCCAGGCAGAGAAAGGCAGTACGCCTCCTCCTCCATCACTTGCTATAAAGCAGCACGCGGCCTCGGCAAGCCTCAGCCACTATCGCCCTTACTGTCAATTCCACACCCGGTGTTGTTCTCACGGAATTCCGTGCTGACGGTGCACACAATTTTGCATAGGTATTTAGTAAGTCTTACAATCGAAAGCACGAAATACAAACGTCCCCAAAATGGCAGAAGAAAGCAGCGTCTTGACACTTCACAGTCAGCTGTAAGAGTCAAACACCGAGGCTGCAACGCATCTCATAATATTCCATAGCGAATATAAGACATTAATCTTCACCGGCAGAAGAGAGGGAATTTAAGAGAGAAAGGCAGAAAGTGTTTGTGTATGTATGTATGTATGTATGTCTGAGCTACAGTATGCATGTGTGTGCACATTTGTGACATTGAATGATAACAATGGACAATGTAGGTAATAACACAACATGTATAGCATATTTTTGGCAGCCATTTCACTATTTCTAATGCAGTGTGATTACAGATCTAGACCATATTCTGCCACAAGAGCTTTCTATCTCAAGAGAGTGTAAAAAAAATAAAAAGAGCTGTACGTACAGTAACCATTCTTGATGCACAAAGATGATAGTGATCTACGTCCTTCGATTGGCAGGTCTTGACGTGGAGCCTTCAACTTTTATTCTTTTTTTTCTGGTAGGTATATTTATAACTCTGGCCCTTTTGGATGGATGGGATGGCCAGGCGAAAGAAGAAGAAGAAGAAGACTCCCTCAAATTTCCCAGATGAAAAGAGAAAAAAAAAGAAAAAATGAAAAAAAAGGACAAATCTTCGGCAGGGATGCTCAGCCCTTGAGATTGGTAGGTTTCCTCTAGTAGACGGAGAATGAGGAGAGAATAGGGGGTTTTCTTCAGGATGATGATGATGTGCGAGTGATTTCTCTCCGAGGCGGCGTGGGCGATAGCACAGAAAAAAGAGAAGCAGTGATCCCCGATAGGGTGTGTCCAGAGGAGGGTGTTCTGCTTTGGCTGCTGCTGCTGCTGCTGCTGTGTGTGTGTGTGTGCACGCGCTCGGGTGTGTGTGCGTATGCGTATGCGTTGTGTGTGTGTATTTCCCAGCTCCTCGCAGTCTCCTTCTGTGCCTCTGCTGCAATGTTCTTCTTTTATGTGTCCTTCTGGCTGGCAGAGCTGCACTCTGATTGGCTAATTGTGCAGGGAGGGTAAAACATGGCAGCCATTGCTATGCGCTCCTCAACCATTATCCCCTTCAGCAAAGATCACCATGAGCCCCCCCCCCTCCCTTCCCTTCTCTTTCTCCCTCATTCCCCCTCCCCTCCCCTCTCTCTCTCTCTCTCTCTCTCTCTCTCTCTCTCTCTCTCTCTCTCTCTCTCTCTCTCTCTCTCTCTCTCTCTCTCTCTCCCATCCATCTCTCCTCTACCTCCTCCCCCCTTTCTTCCTGCCCTCCCCCACCCTTCCACATACACACACACATAATACATGTGTGCATGCACACACACACACACACACACACACACACACACACACACACACACACACACACACACACACACACACACACACACACACACTCATGCAGGGCAGACTGAATAGAGCTCCACCTGCATTATCAGAACAGATGGATGCAGTGCAAGACTGGAGCCTTCTCCCTTTCTCCCTGCTTCTTTTCTCTTTTCTTCCATCTCTCTCTCTCTCTCTCTCTCTCTCTCTCTCTCTCTCTCTCTCTCTCTCTCTCTCTCTCTCTCTCTCTCTCTGTTAGCCTCTCCTCCTTTCCTCCTTGTGTCAGTCCTCCTTTTTGTCCGTCGCCTCACTACCGCACTCATCCGCCCGCCTGTTTTCTGATTTGGCGCTGTCGTTCACAAGCCATGGCTGAGGAGGACAGGACGGGATATTACAACAAAATGATACGCAGCCAATCGTAGGTCAGATAAACAAACCGGATGAGGAACTGGGAGAGTTGTGTTTTTGCGCCACGGGGTGGGGGAGCATGTCGGCCAGCATAATGTGACGACTGAGGAGGATGGCGTTTCCGCCACGCTGCTGGGGAAGGGTTTGGGGGTTGCACCCAGTGCTCTGAGGAGGATGCTGGGAGTTTACAGGCCGTACAGTACGCCTACACTGTGAAAATACCAGTGTTAATACAACTCTTAGAGTTTTAATTAGTGCTGTTTCAGATAACACTAAAAATAGTTTTAATTTTACTCTTTGGTCAGTGTAACATTTTCAATTGAGTTAATTCTACTTAATATTGGAATAATAAATAAGAGCTCTAGTTGACATTACACTGTCCAGAATGTTTCACTGACTTTTGACTCCACTGTCAAAGTACCGTAATTCAACTCTCCACAGTGTTGCAAATACTCTATCTGGATTTATATACGTACTGTGCGTTTGCTCTGCAATATTGACACCCCATTTTGTTCTGTGTAATCTCCTCCTTAGTGTGTAGGTGATCTTTCAATACAACTGACAGTATATTATAGCGTAATACAAAGTAATAGATTTATACAGGCTTACAATATGTGATGTTAGCTTAATCAAAAGCGATGAGGTAACTGGAAAACTCCTCTTTAAATCTATAACAGGACACACAATAGACGTCAATAAAAATGGGGTGAAGAATTATTTTTCCACAGCCATTTACGTGTAGTAGCGAAAATTCCAAATGTGGAGCTGCATTTATTTTGCCCGGTTAGTGTTCTTGGTACTTGAAGTGGAAATCAGCAAGGCAATTTTCCTGAGCCAAATTGCATCATGATAACCAGGCACCAGTCCTTTTATTATGCAAATGAAGCAGAACAGGCCTGCGCTGTAGTTAAGCATCCCATTAGTTTATCCATTTTTGATCAACTCTGTGGGTATAGCTCAATTGTGCGCACTTACACCTGCAGAATAATCTTTGCTGTAAAAAAAAGTTATTCATATACGAATAATTTGTCACCAGTTTCTACTTGTATTGTATAAGTATTCATTTTTTTTACAGTATAACTGATGATTATATAGCCAGTTATACTGTATGTGTATCAAAATGTGTTTTTAAAATGTACTATATTGTATGCACTGTATCAAGTCAGTCATATTTAAGTTTAGAGAGAGAAGCAGAAAGAGAAATACATATAGCTCTTTTGTATTAAAAAAATAGCTTTTTTTTCCTTTTTTTAAAAGGGGGAACAGTGTTTGTAATAATGCTAAGAGCTGCGAACACAAAAGCTGGCTGATGTCTGGTTGTATTGGAGGCTGTGGCAGTACTGTAGTGGCCATATTACACATTCACCTCTTGATTACAGTCATGCACACTCCTCCATCCCTCAGCCACATCCCTCTATCCCTCCTCTATCCCCCACCCCACCCTCTCTGCGCCCATCTCTT
>NC_085858.1:33568516-33576016 GCF_034702125.1 Engraulis encrasicolus | reverse complement strand
GGCGGAAGAATTGCACACTGGGCCCAAGGGCAAAACACTGATAGGGCCCCCCATACAGCCTGCCAAGGTCACAATAGGGCCCCCACTATCAATACAGGAGGGCCCTGGGCCCAGGGTCAAATGCCCTGCTCGCCCCTCCTATATCTCCGCCCCTGGCAGAGCGACAGAGTCTGCTTACTTGGAAAGGAGTGCTTTAGTTGTGCGCTGTATGAACCACCTCGTTGAACTGCAGCTGTGTATACAATGTGCTATACAAATGAACTTGCATTGCCTTGGCTTGTACCTTATGTGCAGAGATGGGCTTTGAAGGCAGAGAATGAATTCGGTTTTCTAATTGCGTAAGTGACAGAGTTATGTAGGTTTTTATTTTCACATAAATGTCATTGAAATGCAAAAAGCTACCGTAATCACTTGCGATTACTGAAGAAAAAAATAATGAAAGAAATGAAAATCTGTTCCTTTTTCCTAATGTGCTTTTAGGAGAAAGGAAGTAGAGACAGTGACAGATTGAAATGGCAAACGAAGCGTCTAAGGATCTAAAATTGAACTTAAAATGGGTTTTGCTGAGACAAGTAGATGGCCGTGTGAGACAAGTTAGATGGCTGTGTTTATGAAATAGCTCTCTCCATAGCTCTCCTCCAGCTCATGACCAGTAGTATGCTCTATTTTTATTCTGAATTTATGCTTATCTTGCTTTATTTCTAGTGTGAATCTCTCAAAGGAAACGGTGGAGATCTTTTGCCAGGTTTTCTGGGTCCAAATGTTTGTGATGAAAAAGGACAAGGACTGGTAAAATTGGTGAAAGTGAAAGCCCAACTGGGAAACTCGAACTCCCATTGTCATTGTGATACAGCACTCCACAGCGCACAAGTGAACACTGCACACTGCACACAACAAAAGTGCATTTATGCCTCACTCGTGCAAGGGGGCAGACCCGAATGACGCCCCAAGAGAGCAGTGCAGCAGGACGCTACCATGCTCAGGGTACCTCAGTCATGGAGGAGGATGGGGGAGAGCGCTGGTTAATTACTCCCCCCATTAACCTGGCGGGGCGGGAGTCGAACTGGCAACCTTTGGGGATACAAGTCTGACGGCCTAACCCAGTGTTTCTCAACAGGGGTGCCGTTGTTTTTAATTTTTTTTTAAAAAAGTTAATGCTAGTCAGTGGAATCTTTTATCTGCCATTTTCGCACAATAAAGTAAATATAGGTCGCCCCAGTCAGCTGCAACTTTGAACGTAGGTCGTGTGACGTCTCCAAATGTGTTACTTTTTAAAGCTTGTGTGGTATCGGATGCGATGCCATGTTATGGCTTGTTGGTTTGGGGTGCCTTGAAATTTTTCATGAACTGAAAGGGTGCCTCGCCTAAAAAAAGGTTGAGAAACACTGCCCTAACCGCTTACCCATGCTGCTTCTCTTAAACTTCATGTCCTTCACTCTGGCTGCCTACATCTGACAAATTGAAGTCGCATTTTCGATTGACTCACTTTTGCCTGTGTTGACAGTGTCTCTTGTTTTCAAACCAGAAACATGAAAGGTGAGGTATATTAACTTTTAGCAGTAGTATGTATTAGCAGTATTTCAACAATGAAAGGCAATCAATGTAATCAATATTATTTAATAATCAACTATTTAGTCAATATTACTTAATCAACTCTATTGATCAGCAATACATCAGCAGAGGAACTCTGGTTGCTCTGTCAGTGCAGTTGTTCTTGCAGCTGTATCATAATAATAATAAAAAAAATAGGATTAGGAGTCAAAGCTGAAACATTTCTTGCTTGGGTCGAGTATATATATACAACAATACACATTTCAAATGCTTTAAAGGTGCACTCACTGTGTAGGGTGGTGGCCAGAGTAGGTATTGCAACTATGCTGCTCATTGAATATGTGCTGCCTGTTGCAAAATTTGATCTTTTGATTAACATTTACTAAATAATAAACTAGTATTTACGAGTATGACCAAAGTACAGCACGTCTTGCAGCTCAAAATGGCGGCCATGGAGAAGATCCACATGAAAAGTAAAATTTCCCCAGTCATAATGGCTACTTTGAATTTGATGGTAGTTTTAAGTATTCGTGAAAAAGGTAACATTTGAATGGGCAGCATGTAGTCTGGAAAGAAACTGCTAAAAAAATATTTCACGGCTAAAGTGATGTGCATTCAAATGTGTTCCACGTATTCCTCCACTCTGTGAATAGAGTTCACAACGATCGACTGGGAACTACAAGGTTGACCACAGAAAATACTAGTGTGCACTGGCATTCATGGAGATTTACACTGAAAGCCTGGACACTAATACCGTCAGGATGATTAGCATTCCATCAGTATCTTCTATAAATTTCATTTTTCGTATAAATACAAAAAATCCCTTTAGTGTATCCCACCCAATTTACAGTACTTCATTAAAATGTCATTGTATAAGTAATGCTGTTTTCCCCCAAATACATCTGATCATAGAATACCAGTTTGGAGTCTGGGAGTGTTTTTGACAGGATGCACGTTTGTTGTTTACAGATTGATGTCAAACAATGCTTTTGATGTTGTCTTTGGCCTATTTTATAGCTAATGTTTTGATGTGCCTCACTGTGTTCTGGTTTTCTGACAGCAATACAGTTTTGTCAATAAGATGTGTCAAAGCTGTTTGTGTACAGTATGTGTGTGATGATATCAATATGATAGAGAAAAGAATTTGAAAACTACCATTCGTGGCTCTCAGGCTTCTACTGTATGTTGGCTTCTAGGCCAAGCTGACAAAAGAGAAATGCACAAAAGTAGCATACACACACGACAGAAAATATTGAAAATGACATTCTTTCTCTGTCCAAAGGTGTTGTTGTCTTCTCACTTTGGCTCATTATTTTCCCCATTCAAATGTGCAGGTCAGGTCATGATTGATTTAAGTGATTCTGACAACTGTGTTGTGTGTCTGCTTCGGGAAGTGGAAGATGGACAGCTGCCCTTTGGACTATTAGCTCGCTCAGCGCTCTATAAATGGCTCATTTGCGATCTTATAAAATCTATATAGGCTACAACATAGTGTACGATTTATCAGTGCACTGTACATTTGTTTCCCCAACTGACGTCTTTATTTTTTACTCATATTTGAGTACCGCAATCATCATATGATGCTGTATAATATAAAATGATATTATATTATATTATATTATATTATATTATATTATATTATATTATATTATATTATTGTGTTGTATATTTAATAGTGCATACCGTGTATGATTAAAGTATATGATTAAAGCCATATGTTGTAGATCTTTGCCCTGCTGTGCTACATCTAACTAGGTGAACCGCTGTTATCCTTTGCTTCCCTTGTAATGTCATATTAAGAGTTTGGCTCCTCTCTATCAGCATGGGATTATTTCCTAGCTCTTGGGCACTTTGTGTGAATTGTAATGGTGATTGAGCTTTCATTCAAGCAATCACTGATGGTTTAAAAAAATAAAACAATGTTTGTTTTAGCTGTAGAGATAGAGTAGTGGAATACAAATTTAAGTGAAAACAGGATGGCGATGCCAGTTTGCCTATTGCCCATGACTCTCATGGAGGTGTAAATGTGTGATACACTATGTATATATTATACACGTACGTACTGAGCTATGGATAAGTTTAAACAGGGCGTGATTTGTTGGAGAACCAGAAGGGGGATGCACCATTCAGATATTAAGCAATGCCGAGGAGTTACAGGAATAAAATGATGTAGAGGTGGTGATAGCAAAACCAGATACAAATCACACTACGTTTAAATGCTGTGCTGTGTGTATACTATATGCTGGATATGGGAATCTTAATTTCCTTGGGGATCAATAAATTAGCCCAACTGTACTCTACCTGGCAGGCAGCCCCTTTACAGCAGGACACAGAGGGGGAGGTGACGTGACATGACGGACACAGAGAGGGGGAGGTGACGTGTCATGACGGTAAGGATATGGCAGGGCGGGGCCCAGGCACAGGCCATCTGGGGACAGCGTTAGTGTGGCCTTGGGCACATATTGACATCTCTAGCAGAATGTCAGAGGTGTGAATCTCCACCAGACACACCAGCTTCTTATCTCATCTCCATATCTTCTATCTCCGCATCTTCCCTTCACTCTCCTCTCCTCTCCACTTCTTGCCCACTCCTCTCCATCACTGTCCTCTCTACTCCTTGCCAGTATTCTCCTTCACTCTCTTCTCCTCTCCTCTCCTCTCCTCTCCTCTCCTCTCCTCTCCGTCACTCGTCTCCATCACTCGTCCTCTCTACTCCTTGCCAGTATTCTCCTTCACTCTCCTCTCCTCTTCTCTCCTCTCCTTACCCACTCCTCTCCATCACTGTCGCCTCTACTCCTTGCCAGTATTCTCCTTCACTCTCCTCTCCTCTTCTCCTTCACTCTCTTCTCCTCTTCTCTTCTCTCAGGCCCGTGTCCTGTAGCTTTCTCCCCGAGTCACTTTTGTGAGTGTTAGTGTGGTGTGGTCTTTCTCTGATATTTTACATAATTGCCTTACATAAGTAGCCAGCTCGGCTTGTAGCGGGACTGATATTAGTGGAGATGAATATTGCATGAGGAAAGCACTCGTTAAGCATTAATAAGAGGATGGAGATGGAGATGGAGGGGAGCTCCGCTGTCAATCTGGCTCTTGCCCCGCCCTTTTTGGGCTTTTTTGTCAAGCATCAGACAGTAGGTAGACAGTGTATGCTCTGATTATTTATATATATTGTGTGTGTGTGTGTGTGCATGTGTGTGATGGAGTGAGGCATGAAGAAGAAAGCAAATAAATGATTGTGTGTGTGTCTGCTGTAGATAGTAGATTTTTTGAGGGTTTATGTACTCTGTGTATTTGTGTGTGGCAGTGAGATAGAGTGAGACATGAAGAAACCAAATAAAAATTGTGTCTGTGCGTGAGTGAGCATGCATACACATGCATGCGTGTGTGTGTGTGTGCGTGTGTGTGTCTGTCTGTCCGTCACAGAAAGCGAAGGGGTGACAGGAGTGGCAGATTTAGCCATTAAGGTACGGTTGTTGTTTTCGGCTTTGTCCATCAAATGAAAAGCGGGCACTTATCGCACAAAGACACCGAGGTCTGTTAGCCCCACCGCGGTCCCCCCCTCCACACTCTGGCGGTTCACACTTAGCGTGAATAAACAAGGCTAATTGTGCCCCTAATTGTGGCCCTCTCATTAGCCTCCCTCAATGGCCACTGGGCAGGCAGCTGAAGCCTCCCCATGGCGTCCGCACAGCACAGCACAGGGACATCCAGGGCTGGACTGGCCATCTGGCATAGCGGGCATTTCCCAGTAGGCCCCACACTCTTCGTGGGCCCCTATTTTCAGAAATGTAAAAAATATACTGTATATATATATTTTTTTTTACATTTCTGAAAAAAGGGGCCCACGAAGGTGCGGGGCCCACCGGTGAGTCAGTTCTGCTCTGCTAATTATGAGGTACCCCTTAAAGCCAAAAGTGCCCGGACCTTATTTCTCCCCCAGGCCACCCCTGGGGACATCTGAAGCACCCATTCAAGGCCCCGCGCTGATTCAGAGAATCAAGCAGCGCTCTTGCGTCAAGCCTTCTTTAGCAGCACCCCTTTTTTGAGGTTGTTTTTCTTTTTCTTTTTTTTCTTTCTTTGTTCTTTGGTCATTTTAGTGATTATTTCTCATTTTCAGGAGCCCCTCCAGAAAGGGTGATAGAGTGGCGCTTTACTTTTTGTTCTTGGCCACATTAGGCGCCTTTTGGAGAGACAGGAAGGAGTTGTACTCTGGCATTCTGCTATCGAGGCTGGAGGGTTTTTTTTTTCTTCCTGTGACTGTTAGTGCTAGTCAATGAGTTGGTTAGTCGGGTGTAGCATGTGTAACTTAATACTGTAGAGTATTTTATTGAATTTTGCTAGTAAGATATTTGTTTTTTAAAGCAGAGATTAAAATTGCTCATCACTCTTCAGACGGTGTAGGATGATGTATGAAATTAATCAATGCGTGTCCACATTCTGTTATAGAGCATACAGTATCAAGTGATTTATTCAGTCCACACAGTCAAAAAACAAAGAAACAAACAAACAAACAAAATCAGCTTTAAATGGCACTTAATATTTTTTATTTGTTTGTTTGTTTATTTTTTGTTTGAGTCTGCAATATATAGTGCTATTTACTTAGCCTAATTATCATCGACTTTCAAATCTCTTCGAGACATGTAGACATCTAGACATAACAATGCTGAAGGTGTTGCGTCACAAGGAGGGCACGGCCTGGCAACTATTTCCGTACACTGTACACAGCTAATATTAACTACAACCCTAATGTTAAGACATTGTGTAAGGAACACGATGTTACAGGTTGTTAGACTTTTTGTTACACTGTACTTTTATTTAGGCGTAATTAAAAAAATACAACAAAGAGTAGAGTAGAGTAACATTTATTAATCCCAAAGGAAATGTGTCTCCCCCTCAATAGAGACAGGCACAAGGGGTTGGGTAATCAAACACCATTTCCTTGGTTTTGGTGGTGTTCAGCTGCAACTAATTGGTCCTACACCATCTAACAAAGTTCTCCACCAGTCTCCTGTAACATCATGTCCCGCCTACACCTATACCATGTACTGTACCTAACAGCTTTTACAGGGACGGTAAAATAAATCATCTTAAGCCCGGAGTCAGATATCAGTTCATGATGTCGGCTACTATTTCCCCAGAGTGCAACCCTGCTCCTAAAAGCCTTTTTTGTGGTATTGGGGGGGGACTCCAAAATCTGAGCCCCATCCCTGACCTAGTCACCACCCAGCTGTTATACAACAGGATGGAGGATGGATGGCATCACAAATATCATCCCTCCGCCTGAATATAAAAGCAAGAAGGACAAGGCAATGATGCCCTGAAAGCTGAAATAGAGCCTTCTTTTTTGTTGATGTTTTGTTTTCTTTTTTAGTTCACGTCCAGGGAGTTAAAAAAAACCTCACTTCACTCTCCTAAAAGCTTTCTGCCGCTGGTGAAAGCTGATCAGATATGCACCCTCCCTCACGTACATTAGCATGACCGTGATAAATATTGCTCATCGCTATTAGTGGACCCTCACTAAATAAATAAATAAACAAACAAACACCGCTGTAACAAGTGTCAGGGTGGAAAAAATAGCCAACCTTCTCCGCTCCTCAAATCGTACAATTCACCCACAATAAAAGAACGAAATTATGAGGCATATCAGTGGGTTTTGCTTTATGACAGTAATGCATTTTGACACAACTGTGCCAATGGGAATATGTTTGGCTGTGACCTGAACTCATGCTATAGTGTATGTGCTTAATGTCCTTCAGTAATACAGAGTTTAAAATGGGGTGTCAGTATTCCAGGTAGTGGATTAGCAACACTGTGGAGAGTAAAATGTAACAGCGGAGTGAAAAGTCAGTGTAAAACTCTGCAGGTGGCCAGTGTAATTCTAACTATACAGCTCTTAATATTCACACAATAGAGAATGTAGTTTACTCTGACCAAAGGGTAAAATTAACACTA
>NC_085858.1:33561016-33566016 GCF_034702125.1 Engraulis encrasicolus | reverse complement strand
CCACGCCAACTGTGCTAGTTAAACTCTGTTACATATGGCAGGTATCTTCTTCTTGGGTATGCCTGATTAGAGTAACATACAGAATATTTGCCCCTTGTGCATACAGAATTGATTTTTTGGCTATGCTACTTGTGTTTAAATCACTAAATGGAATGGGACCCACATATCTACTGGATATGTTTCAGCTGTATGCACCAACTAGGTCACTAAGGCCAACGGAGAAGAATTTGCTGGTGATTCCAAAAGTCAAAACAAAGTGTGGAGAGGCAGCCTTTAGCTTCTATGCTTCAAAGCTTTGGAACCAGCTTCCAGATGACGTAAAAATGCACCCACTATTTTAGCTTTAAATCTACCGTATACTCAAGACAAAGCTGTTCTCAGATGCTTTCCCCTAGCTTTTATTTCATTATTATTATTATTTTTATTTTTATGTTTATTTAATTTGTTTTATTTTATTTTATTATTATTTTTACCTTATGTTTTATCTTAATGTTTTAAATGTTTTTTTTACTTTAATTCATTTCCTTCTTTCTTCCCTGTTTCCTTTCATTTACATTTATTAACTTTGTGAAGCACATTGAGTTGCACCTGTGTATGAAATGCGCTATATAAATAAACTTGCCTTCCCTTGCCTTGCCTTGATTGTTTGCACTGAAGTTCAAGAAAGAGCTCAGATACTCTGTTTCTAGTTGTCTGATTTACAGTATTTCCGAGTATGACACTAGGCTTATGATAATAGCACTGTCTTGCTTTAGCACTTCATCTTCTGGGCTTCATCACAGTGATGACGCACTTCATCCACTGATAACAAAACCATGGCCAGTGCTTCAGGAAAACACCCAGCCACAGTGGCCAGTGAACAAAACAGCTAATGTTCAACCCTGGTATGCACGCTATGAACTTATTATAGTTAACCCATTTTAGCCTAAGCCCTTTTTGAGAAAGGTGCCCTTTGCCTATTAAAACCCAAATATCTCAATCTGCGAAGCACATAAAGACATGAAATAAGTTGCATTTAAGTTGCATCTAATGCCATTTGCATTAGAATGTGTTCATTCAGCTCTAACATATTCACATTTTTAATAAAAAAAACAAAAATCTCAAGATCCTGAATGCAGCGTATATGTCGCTCCAGGCTAAAATGGGTTAAACAGTAAGCCAAACATTAATATTGTCCCTATGATAACTGTATATCTGTTTCATAGGTAGACTTCAGCCACCATGAACATGGTTGCTCCAGCCAGCAGGCTTGGTAGGTAGGTAACGAGTCTGTTCCTCAGCAAAGCTAGATAAATATAGACAGGCCATATGAATCTTTTATCCAGACTCGTCTGCTGTGGTCGCCGTCCAGGGAGGAATCCTCATCCATTCGAGGCCAAGAGATGGGACGGCCTCAAGACACACATACATGCACGCGCGCGCGCACGCACCTACACTCAAACACACAAACGGATGGCCGGCCGGACTCTCTCCTCACCTCTCCTCTCCTCTCCTCAACACTCTCCTCTCCTCTCCTCAACACTCTCCTCTCCTCTCCTCAACACTCTCCTCTCCTCTCCTCAACACTCTCCTCTCCTCTCCTCAACACTCCACTCTGCTCTCTGCTCTATCCTCCTTGATCCTCTTACTTGGGACCACCCACACACACACACACACACACATGTACCTAGATGTGGAGGTATGCACACAGACATAGAGAAACAGACACACACAAGTACATCACACGCGCACACACACACACACACACACACACACACACACACACACACACACACACACACACACACACACACACACACACACACACACACACAGGCTCTTGTGCCTCATGTACCTAGATGTGGAGGTACGCATTACACAGAAACAAAGACGCACAAATACATCACACACACACACAGACTCATACACACACACGCATACACACACACACGTACACAATACTGTTAGCGTATACAGAAGGGCCTCTGAGTGGACCGCATATGATGTCAGTGTTTCCATCTTTGGTTACGCATTAATGCACTTGCACTCACACAAGCACACGCGCGCACACACACAGATGCGCACACACACACACACACACACACACACACTTGTGTTGTTTACTAGGTGGTGAGTGAGCCCAGTCTTCAGCAGGCTGTGTTCCTAGATGGCGTCGCTGTGGGATTTTTGCAGGCCCATCATAATGGATCAACAAAAATAGAGGACTCCTTTCTCTAGCTAACCACACTCACACACACACATGTACGCACGCACGCATTACACATGCAAGTGCACGCATACACACACACGCACACATACTGTACTGGATTACGCATGCACGCACACGCACACACGCACACGCACACGCACACGCACACACAGCTCCATGCCTGGGCCACTCCTGTCCATATACTCCTGGATGTTTTCAGGTTGTGGTTTTATCCCTTCCCCCCACTTTCACCCCAGATTTTCTATTCCCCCTTCTCCTTTTTCAATCTCTTGTTCCCCCCTTCTCCACCTCTTCTCTTGTTCCCTCCTTACCGCTCTCTCCTTCTCTCTCCCTCCTTCCCTCTCTTCTTCATCCTCCCATCTTCTTCTACTAGCGCCCCTCCGCCTCTCTCCTCTCCTCTCTCCTCTACCGTAACAGGAGACTCACAATCAATAGCACATTAGTCTGGCCGGAAGCACCGGAGGAATTAAAAATGAATGACTGAGATTGCAGCTCTGCTCCTCCATACCTGCCTCTAAAACCGAACTGTGCTGGGAGAGGGGAGAGGGGAGAGAGACAGAGAGAGAGAGAGGACTCGGGAGGGAGGGGTTGGGTGGGGGTAGAGTGTGGTGGTTGTGGTGGAGAGGCGCTGTTCTGGGTTTGTTCTTTTCTTCAGTAAATATTCCTGTGACGCTGTCCACTGAGCTCTTCTCTTCTCTTTCTAGTCTCTCGGCCCTGTGTGCGTGTGTGTGTGTGTGTGTGCGTGTGTGTCAGTGGGCTTTTGTGTTTGGCAGATTGGTACTGCTGAACTGAAATAAGCAGGCCTTGAGCAAAGCAGGAAAAAACACCAGAATCCCAGTCAGTCGCCATAAATACAAATACAAATAATGTGGAATTCGGAAGCGAATTACAGTGCCAAAAGGAGATATGTTTGTGACTGAACCAGATAAGATGAGTCCATGAATGACAAAATGTATATTTATTTATATTCTTGATCTCAACACAGGAAATGGTTTTGCCTTGGGTGCATGTCACAAAGCCTTGTATCATTCATTTTTTCCGTCCTTCTGGTTCATGGAAGATAACTGATACGCAAATGTTAACAAATCTGTCAAGTTTGTCTTATTTGTACAATTTTGGGGATGACACGGCTGAATTGCTCATGTGATGTACGGCTTTCAGCGGATTAGGAAACAATTTAATATGGTCGAGATTAGGGGGAGTGGGGTTTTCTTTGTGAGCTAAAGAAAAGGTGTGGTCAGAGCTTTGATGTATTTTATGACTCAGGCGTCCCATCGATAAAGCAAGGCAAGGCAACAAACACACACACGCACACACACACACACACGTAATATATGGCGTGATGCGTCTATTGGGGGTTTCGTTTAATCTCAGAAGAGATGAGGCCCCTGTCGTGACAGATGGAGTGATATTGTTCCCCCCTTTACCAGACCACGAGAGAGAGAGAGAGAGAGAGAGAGAGAGAGAAAGAGAGAGAGGGCCCCCGCCGCCCCTCCCTCCCCTCCCTCTGTGTCTCCTTGGCAGATGCAGAGGGAGGACCCCGGCCCACTCCTCTTTTCTTTCCATTGATTTGGGTGTTTGAACCCTTGGGGACTTGGGGAAGGGGGGTCGCGGGGTTCAACTGGGGGAAGGGAGAGTGGTGCTGGTGGTGGTGGTGGTGGTGACTGAGTGTGTGTTGTGTAGGGTGGTGGGTGGATTTGGTCATTTCCTGGAGAGACAGAGAGAGAGAAAAAATCTCAGCTGGCTGATTTGGTTTCAATACAGTATGTGATTTGCAGACAAAAAAAACCTCATAATATTTTCATTTATTCATTATTTTGGCCACTGTTATTGTACAGTAGTGTGTTATGTATTGCCGTCAGAATTCTGCTGCACTGTTGTGTATATGTAATCAATAGTATGCACTGTTTTTTGTAAGAACAGTTTCATTTAGCTTCTCTTAGACACTTATACAAAGCTATATTGGTTTCAGTTTAACTACATTTGTTGTTTGTTGTAGTTGTGGTATGTGTATGTAAGTTGTGTAGTGGGTGTTGTGTTACTGGTAGGTGTTGTTGTGTCTGAAGTTGTCTTCGTTTCTATTTGTTGCCTTGTTGTGTCTTGTCTTGCTTTGTCTGGTCTTGAGTTAAATGTTAAGTTGTGTTTTGTGTTTTGTCCTGTGTGCATGACACGTGCTTGTCTTGGTCCATTACATGTCTCCATGACTTTTCTCCACGGCCCATCATGGGATCACTTTGCATTTATCTGGCGTTTAAAGGATGAGCAGAGAGAGCTACCGTAACGGATCTCCCTCCGCATCCTGCTGTAATTAAGCAGATTTCTACTGATTCAGAAGTCATTAGGTCCACCCTGCTATCTCCTGCCCGACCCCCCTCCCGACCCCCATCACCCTCACCCAACCACGTCCATCAAAGACAGGACAAATTCCATTAACGGACTAACAGCTGTCCGGTCACAGATGCGACCAAGCACTGCACCTCTTTCCTGAAGTCCCCCGAGGGCCTGAGCTTTGTCCCGGGGGCTGGGGGGGTTGGGGGGCTGCTGAGGAGGTTGGAGGGTTAACAGCAAACAATCTCCTGAAGATGCAACGTGTTGATGCCCTGAAAAGAAAAGAAAAGAGACAAGTGAGCATCTGCTAGATTCTCAGAACAACAACAGCCAATGGGCATGAAGTGGTTAGCTGTTGCATTCTAAGATTTGTTGTTTCTGTTTTTTTTTTGTGGTTGATGATGTTGTTGTTGCTGTTGCTTGTTGCTGTTCTTATTTGGTGTCACACGGTTTCATCTGTTTT
>NC_085858.1:33553516-33556016 GCF_034702125.1 Engraulis encrasicolus | reverse complement strand
AATCTGATGTTGGCTGGTTGTATCGGGGCCTTGCTTAAGGAGATGCCGGTCCAATGCATGTGCCAAACTACATTACCCATCATTCACTACCAGCAGTGCGTGCGTGCGTGCGTGCGTGCGTGCGTCTGTGCGTCCGTCCGTGCCTGCGTGCGTGTGTGTGTGTGTGTGTGCTGTATGTTGTACTACGGTTCATCAGACAACTGCCCCTGTTTGATTTTAGAGACTTAATGGGGTGCGGCAGAATCTACCATTTTAAGGAGGCAAGAACGTATAGATATTGTAGGCCTCTACCTTGGAGTAAAGGAAGAAAGGGCGGGGACAAACTTACTGTTTCCATTTTCCCCCATCTCGTCATATGACATTAAATGTTCATTTTTAAGTTTTGATTGACTAATTTAACTGTAATCAACTAATTTTGACTGTAACCATTCATTTGTTTTGTACAGTGCATGGTGGAGGTGGTTCAAGACTAGACATGTCACCGTGGAGGCCATAGTGTTCAAAATAAGACCATAAATGATCTTATAAAATAAGGTATCGAGGTGGTAGCACATCTTCTGATATACAACAAAATAAATTAAGTATATGCTGTCTAGACCCTCAAAAAAGGATCTTATAATTCATGAAAAAAATCCTGTACATTACAATATATTGCCTCTTTAAAATTAGATTATCAAGCATTTTCCCCCCTGGAAGACACTTAATCAGGTTTCACATGGAGGTGACAATATTATGGCCATCAGAAAAGAATGAATTGTAGCCTATAAATTACGGCTCATATAGTAGCCTGGGTAGTTGAGTAGTTGAGTAGTTGAATTAGTTGAATTATCTGGCTTTGTTCAAAAGGGATAATAACAGCATGCCCTGTTAAAGAATATTTTATTTGAAATGTTAAAAGAATGGTGGAATACAGTACATTACAACCATCTCAATGGATATTATGAAATAGTAATGCCAGCAGACAGACAGGGCTGTTAGTCTATGTCCTCTGAGGAGAGAGAAGTAGCCTAATGAATTTGAGACTCCTCCAAGGATATTTAGTTGGCTGCACACACTGATTGGCTACTCACCAGACCATCTTGGAAGGTGATTGGTTGACCCATTTCTTGGCCCTTGTCAGTTTAGGCCTATGGAGTAGTGCAGCGATGCCACCTGCTGTTCCGCCCTCATGGTCCCGTCTTCGCCCTTTGATCCTAGAAATTGTAGAAAATATTCTTATCAGTAGCCTGTACACGCTGTGTTGTGCCTCTGTGTTGTGGTTTAGGGATCATTCTGTATTTTTGAGTTTGTGAATAGCGTTCAAAACAATAGGCTGGCATCTATAACACAGCAGGTCTGCATTAGAGTAGTAATTTTGCATAACAATGAACCTCCCCTCGTTGTCCTTACATTAATCCCTTTGGAAGCAGCTTATTGCTTCTTTACATGTGGGATTGTCCACACAGAGTAAATACCATGTTCATGTGCCAAAGCAAACTAATACGCATGCACAAGTAGCCATCTTATCCAAATGCAATAACATCAAAACATATGCTGCTATGCCTATGCATTGCTGCTAGTGCCATATTGCAAAGCTGATGTTACTGGAAGAAGTTTGTTTGAGATGCATTCGCCATGCTATAATGTAATGTTGCTCCAAAGACGAGAAATTGCAACACTCGCAACTTCTCACAGTACGTCATACTGTAACCGGTTAGGCGAGAATCAGTGTGGTTTTCGTCTCCTGACCACTAGGAGGAACCATTTGTCATTTTAGTGACACAAGGAAGCAGAGTGCTGCTGGCTGTCCAGCACGAAAGTAAGGAAAGAGGGATATTTTGGAAGGTGTCTGAATGGGATGGCAGCTTCGACAACCGAACGGAGGGCCTTTGCCCATAAAATTAACAGGTAGGAGAGACTATCAAAACAGTGGTGTTCGACTCGCTACGATAGACATAGTCCGCGTGAACCAATTCGGCAACGATAGCGCATGATTTTGGGAGGTATCGCTTGACATGAACCGTGGTCCTCCCGTGAGTGCAGTTGGACAGGGACGATTCTTTTGTTCAACCATATGCGCCTCACAAAACCCTGAAATATGATATACACTGTAGTTGTGGAGACACAGAGAAAACTCTAGTCTTTAGCCTCACAGTCTTAAACAGTTGGACAGAACGTTTCGAGCAGGCTAGAGATATCGGATTATTTGAATGAAGCCTTGTGTGCCACATAGATAAGAGCTGCTGTCACTGGGATGGGGTTATCGGGATGACATATTTCAATCCCTAACTACCTTAGATCATTTTTAACTGTTTGGTGATGCTAAGGAATAGTGAATGAACTCGTCCACAACATCCTCTCCACACCAGTGTCTTGCCGCAGTTTAAAGTAACGCCAGATTTCAGACTAGAGCAATGTTATTAACTAGCCTCCCATAAAGTTCCTTATGGGAGACCAGGCGGATGCGGTTAGGTCAGTCAGCGGTATCTTGCTGTAGGCTACTTCGCTAATGAATGGTGCC
>NC_085858.1:33543516-33548516 GCF_034702125.1 Engraulis encrasicolus | reverse complement strand
GTTAAAACGGGAAGCCCATAGGAACGGGTATTAGAATGTGCGGCGGCGGGTTGTGGAACTGAAGAAGTCTATAGCCTTTGATATGAGTGAGATGAAGGGGATACGGTTTGATAGAGAGATCTAAGATCAAAGAAACTCATGAGCGTGAACAGTGCACTATAAAGTCAGTGGGAGAAAATGTAGGCTAGGCTGTTCCTGGTGCGCGCGCGTGCATGCGTGAGAGAGTGAGCGTGTGCGTGTCTGCGAACGTGCGTGCGTGTGTGCGCGTTTGTTAGTCACACTGTGATTCAGAGTTTATTTTTTTTCCTCTTGTGTAGAAAACCCCAGCAGCAGCAGCAGCCTTCGTACATCCTCCCTATGCTTCACTATGCATGCTACTGAGACCAGGCTGTGTCGCGAGAGTAGCCTGATGTTAACTCTTCTGGTCTTTCCCTAATGAATGTTTGGAATGAATTTTCCTTAAATTGTTGACAACAAAGAGAGGCTCTGAAAATGAAAACAAACGGCGTATTAAATAAAAAAAGGCCTGGGACGGTCCAAGTGTGTAAATTGTGTGCAGCAATATTGAAGAGCTGCATTTTTACTCCTTGTGCTTTTAAACCCATTAAAAAGCCCTATTGCAAATGAATTGTTAAGTCAACAAAAAGCTCCCATCTTTTCTGGCCCTTTAGCGAACCATTAGGGCCTCCCCTTTACAGTAAGACAGATGGGCTGCCTATTGTAACTAAGATCGGTGGCCTCTCTCTCTCTCTCGCTCTCTCGCTCTCTCGCTCTCTCTCTCTCTCTCTCTCTCTCTCTCTCTCTCTCTCTCTCTCTCTCTCTCTCTCTCTCTCTCTCGCTCTCTCGCTCGCTCGCTCCACTATCTCTGTCTACCGTACCAGTCTCCATCTGTCTCCTCTCCTCTCATCTCGAGAGACTCCCTTTCTCTCTGTCTCTCTGTCTCTCTCTCTCTCTCTCTCTTGCTTTCTCCCCCTCTCTCCCTCTTGCATTGTTCCACACCCCAGCTTGAGTGACCATGTGACTGCAGTTCTTAGAGGGAAGTGCATTGTGGGACCATGCTGCTGTGGTCTGGGTCTGCCGCCTGGGTCTCTCTGTGTTAACTTCCAAAAGTGTTGGATTTCACTTTCAGTAAACCGTTTGCAGCATCCCGTAAGTCAGACCACAGTGTGAAGCGGTGACAGTAAACTGAAGTCATTGGTGGAAACGTATTTAGACACAGCACACTGTTTTCTTCTGTAGGCACATCATAAAGGGTCAAATAAAATATTGAAAATACTCCCACTCTATTTCTGAATGTCTCTTTCTTTCTTTCTTTCTTTCTTTCTTTCTTTCTTTCTTTCTTTCTTTCTTTCTTTCTTTCTTTCTTCCTTTCTTTCTTTCTTTCTTTCTTTCTTTCTTTCTTTCTTTATGTCACACATAAACACAAACACTGATCCACATGATGCCACCCACGCCCTCCCTGGCATCTCTTCTTTCTCTGCGGAGGAGGAGGCGCTGCACTGGAGTGTTGCTGCGGTCGCTGATGTGGGCAGAAGACTTGCCCTGACAGGCTATGTGTACAGTAACATCTGTATTTTTTATGTCTTCAACCGCACGCACGCACGGACGCACGGACGCACGGACACACACACACACACACACACACACAAACACGGGTAGCACTGTTATACCAGTTCCACCACTGTGTTTTACATGCATCAGCAGAATGTTTTCACCTGTCATCAGATGTGAGACAGAGAGGTTGTGAGTTGTGACACAGTTTAGTAGCACTGGGTGCAGAGCAGGCAGGCACACGCAGCACGGACACACTCCTGTGAAGACGTAAACACAGAGTGAGTGAGTCTAGACAAACATTACACAGACTTGTGTAGGAGGACATGGAGCATCTGTTGATTTGGACATCTGTGGTCTATCTCTGATTGCAGTAACTTCTGTGTTTAGAAAGCAGTTGTGCATCCCTCTTTGTCTTGTTTTTTGGCTGTATTCTTCATTGTTTATGGTAAATAAGGTCAGGTCTGCGCAGATATTTTTCACACAAAGTACAGTGTTTCCCCCAGAATTTATGTTAGGCAAGGTGGTGGGGCGTTAAAAGTGTATTTTTTTGGCGAAGCAACTTCATAAATTGCATCCATTCACATCATGAAATCTTTATCTTTTCAGGGGACCTAGTCAAGGTGGTAGGTGCTTCTTGTCAAGGTGGCCACTGGCCGCCTTAGCAATAAAGTGTCGGGGGAAACCCTGAAGTAAAACCACAGCATTTCAGATAGCACCCACCATGTGCCTTTGATTTCTTTTATCCCGTCACCCAACATGAAACAAACACTGGCTGGCTCTTCTTTACCCCCGGGTTTCCCCTTCCCTTTCCCTCTTGCATTAGATGCAAATTAACATGGTGAAACACACACACACACACACACACACACACACACACACACACACACACACACACACACACACACACACACACACACACACACACACACACACACACACACACACACACACACACACACACACACACACACAAACACAAACAACCTGTAACGCTTAAGCTGAGTGGAAATGAAAATCAACCCCTGTATGTCAGCAATAGGCCATGCATGCCTATCATATGCTGTAATCATACTGTTTTGTAACATGCTAGCGTAGGCCTAAGAGTATTTTTCCTCCATTAGATGCACCTCAGTTCCCCCTTCCCTTTCCCTCTTGCATTAGATGCAAATTAACATGGTGAAACACATACAGTGCGCGCACACACACACACACACACACACACACACACACACACACACACACACACACACACACACACACACACACACACACACACACACACACACACACAACCTGTTACGCCTGGGGAAATGAATATCAGCCCCTGTATGTCAGAAATAGGCCATGCACGTCTATCATATCATACTGTTTTGTAATATGCAAGTTCAGTGCTAGCGTTCACTGTTTATTAGTATTTTGCCTCCATTAGACGCACCCCAGGGTGCCAGGGCTGTTTTGCATTAAAGGTGCAGTAGAGAAATGAGCTCATGTGTAGAAAAGAGCTGACTCGGGTGTGTTGAGTTGGCACTGTTGTGTTGTGTTGTGTTGTGTTGTGTTGTGTTGTGTTGTGTTGTGTTGTGTTGTGCTGTGTTGTGTTTAACTGTGTTGTGTTTAACTGTGTTGTGTTGGGTTGTGTTGCATTGCATTGCGTTGCGTTGTATTGCTGAATGTGTTGAGCTCTGCTGTTAAGCTGTATTTTTGGCTGTGTTGATTCGTTGATGAGTGTTGAGCCGTGTTGATAACTACTGAGCTGTATTATTGTTGGACTGTGTTGTTGTTTGTTTCATCATTACTGTTGAGCTGTGTTTTTTCAAGTTTAAGCTGTGTTGTTGTTGCTTTCAGCTGTGTTGTTTAGTTTTAAGCTGTGTTGCTGAGCTATGTTGTTAGCATCGACATTGAACTCTGTGGTTGACTATGTGCTGTGGTGTTGTTGGGCTGTGTTGTTGGCTATTACTGACTGATAAACTGTGTTGTTGAGCTGTTGTGTTGTTGGCATTGTTGTTGAGTTCTGTAATTGGTATTGTTGTGAGTGAATGATGAATGATGAATGAACGATGAACTGTGTTGTTGTTGTTAAAGTGTGTTCTTGAGCTGTGTTGGTGTCGAGCTGTATTGTTGAATTGTTAGAATTGTTTGCATTACTCTGTTGTTATTGTGTTTGTACTATTTCTGTATTGTGGAGTTGTGTTGTTCAGCTGTATTGAGTTATGTTGTTGATATAAGTTGTGTTGTGTTGTGTTGTCTCCTTCAGGACGGTGGCTGCAGAGGTGAGGAAGCAGGTGTCCAGAGACTATGGATCTCCACAGCTCTCCAAGAAGCGAGCCGGATCACACCAAACTGTAAGTCGTGTGTGTGTGTATGTGTGCGTGCGTGCGTGCGTGCGTGCGTGGTCTTTAATGTACCTAAACTACCTATGTGGGCTCCAAAAGTTTCCATTAGGATACAAAAACCTGACAAATAGTCCTTCTTGGAGACCAAACCGCGGTCCCCCCAAATTTAGCAGTGTTTTGTTTTGCTTGGTCATTGTGTTGTAATTGGTAAAGCTAACAGAACAAAAATATTTCTGACCGGTTAGGGTTTGGGTTTGTTACAGTTAATTATTGTTTAGTTAGATATGAATGGGAGTCAATGGAAGGTCCTTGCATGCAATTAACAAAAAGAAGCGTGTGTGTGTGTACGCGTGCGCGCGCGTGTGTGTGTGTGTGTGTGTGTGTGTGTGTGTGTGTGTGTGTGTGTGTGTGTGTGTGTGTGTGTGTGTGTGTGTGTGTGTGTGTGTGTGTGTGTGTGTGTGTGTGTGTGTACGTGTGTACGTGTGTACGTGTGTACGTGTGTACGTGTGTACGTGTGTACGCGCGTGCGTGCGTGCGTGCGTGCGTGCGTGCGTGCGTGCGTGTGTGTGTGTGTGTGTGTGTGTGTGTAATATGCACTTGGTTTTTTTTCTTAGCTCTTCTTTTTTGTAAGGATGAGGGTACAACAGCAGATTATGCAAAGCCAGTGTTTTGAGTACAAACTGAGGTTGAGACACTACTGTAAGTGGCTGTCTCACGCCAAAGTACTTATCTTTGGACAGAGTCCTGTTTAAAGCTGTATTTAAACACACACTGCACAAGCAGCAAAAACAATGCCAAAGCCACTTAAGTCGCTCCGCGTAGAAATATTCTACACAGTCTATTGCGATGTCTATGATGATGGCCATGAAGTCTATGGTTAGGAAACGACTGCGGTTAGAAACTTAGTGATCCAAAAGAGGAAGAGGTTACGCCACAGACCAGACAAATCACTTTCTCTTCCTCACATATCTGCCTCTGAGCACACCCCCCCCCGCCCCTGCAAATGAAAACATCTCTCAACTGGTCACCCTTCACTCTTGACTTAATTTGTCTGAATTAACATGTCAGTGCCATAAGAATAGCAATAATTTCTGTGACAAAGTAGAGATACAAGTG
>NC_085858.1:33518516-33538516 GCF_034702125.1 Engraulis encrasicolus | reverse complement strand
TGGCTCTGGAGAAATCAGTGGTGAAAATCACTTAACACACACACACACACACACACACACACACACACAGAGAAAGTCTGAACCCCCTTCTCCCCTTCTCCTCGGCATCTACTCAAGCATGCAAACAGCTCTGGCTCATTTGCTAAATGCTCTAGTTAAGTGGGCCCAAACGCCTGGCAAGGCAGCTGAATAAATCTTCTACATGTGCATGAGGTGTGCGGTGGACCAGCGGTCTCTGTGGTCTTCTTCTAGTAAATAGATAATTTAGAAATCGCCATCGCTATGGCCATCACACACTGAGGAAGGGTGTTAGTCAGAAATGTCTGTGAGGCGATTTAAAAACAAACGAAAAACCCTGCTGAGTGCTTCTTCATTGATTTATTTATTTTTCAAGATTTTTAGTTTCTTCATTGACAAAGCACCCAGTGTTCAGCAGTAGAAGTTGCTGAGCACGCTTCCTTTTTCTTCATTAAGATAATTGCATTTTGATAGTTCCTCACATTCCCCTCTTGGATGTTGTGGTTGTCTGACTTTGTGTGTACAGTGAGTGACTGGTAAACCATGTGGATTTAAACAAATTGTAGCACTGGAGTTGTACAACATATCACTTTACTGCCTGCCTGTGTGTAATGTGTACACAACTAGACAGCCCCACAGAACTACTACATCAGCACTCTGTGTGCGCGCGTGTGTGTGTGTGTGTGTGCGTGTGCGTGTGCGTGTGCGTGTGTGTGTGTGTGTGTGTGTGTGTGTGTGTGTGTGTGTGTGTGTGTGTGTGTGTGTGTGTGTGTGTGTGTGTGTGTGTGTGTGTGTGTGTGTGTGTAGGACACTGGACCCCCGCGTGAGAGATGCCCTGGGAGTCTACACAGACGACTGGCTCATCATTCAAAGGAAGTGAGTATGGTTACACGGTGTTTAACACACATTCACTATGTAGGATAATACATCTTTGGCAGGATTTCTAATAAGCGTTTTTTGACTGAGCCTTGATCCCTTCTAAAATATTCCATTAGTATGCTTGCAGCCACTCCAGTGTTGTTTTGGCCTTACTTCATCTTTAATTCGCCTCCTGGTGCGCGACACCTCTCCCAAGCCTTTAGAAGCCTTTAGAAGCCGTGGAACTCCAGTAGATGTTCTTGCGATAACATTTGTGAACGAATTTGTTTATTTCCATTGCCTTCTGAAGTCTTAAACGTTTCCTGGTGCACATATCGTATGCTCAAAGGAATATTTTCCCAGGCAGGAAAAATGATGACCTCGTCACTGTATGTAATAATAAATATGTACAGTATATACTGCATGTATAAATACTGTATAACATAAATTATTTATATGGCTGTCTCAAATGTCTTGACACTAATACAGCACTTATTAGATTAACCCCAATAATATGTCTCTGGGGCAGCTGTCCTTATAATTCCTAATATAATGTCCTAATTCCGTGTATTGTACCATACTGCATACTGCAAAGTTGTCGGAGGAGACTCAGGTTTGAATCTGGCCTGGGTCATTTTCCAACACCATCCCACCTTATTTCTCTCATTCTTGTCTCCACTGTCTCCTCTTCACTATCCTTTTGAATAAAATCACAATTGCCTAAAAATATACAGTACTAAAAACAAAAAGAATCTGTTTAGGAGTCATGTGAGCTTGACCTTTGACCCCTGCCCCATAGGTACCAGCGCTACAGCACGACCCAGTCTCCACACAGCTCGGAGCGGCAGCGGGAGAAGCAGCGCGGCCTGGTCAAGCAGACCTTCGAACTGGACGAGGCGGCCACTGAACGCCACGACGATCAGGTCAGCCGCAAAACATGATCTTGATCTTGATCTTGGCTTGTCTTGAAAGCAGTTACAGTTACTAGAAGTGGTAATTGTAGTAGTAAGGTTAAGACTAGAGAAGAGTAATTAATTGATCCCAAAGGAAATTAAGGAACACATGTAGGTACAGGGTATTATATAGTCATACGTAGTGTAATTATATGAAGTTATACATATAGTGTATGGGTTACAGTCCTTAGAGCAAAAGCCATAGATGCACTACAGCTGTGGATGATGTTGGATTCAATCCTGCACTCTTCTGAGCACAAGACCAACTCTAGCTGAAAAGTTGACGAAGACCATACAGGTCGAAACGTTGTGCCAACTTTTCATTTATTATATCAAAACAAGGGAGCTTTTGTGGGGTTTGCGGATATTTTTTTCCTTTTTTCAATTGCGTTCTCTTGATGTCCTGCACCCACGGCAATTGCTTTTTTGGGATGTGCGCGCACCTCACTACCTTTTCACAAGTCCAACTCTGTCATCATGTGGCCAAGGTAGACCAAAGTATGGTCATGTCAGGGGTGGCTTTTTCAAGTTCTGCTTGTGCGTGTCTGTATCTCCTCTATACCTATCTCTTTTCACTGCAGATTAAAAAAACAGAACAAGTTAAGTGTTATTGTGGAAAGTATACCCAATTAAACAAAATGAAAAAGGTAAGCAACTGAAATTATCAGTTGGCGTTCGGCGTGGTACGTTTTGTGCTGAGGGGCGTGATGGAAACTGCAATTATGGTCACTTGAGAACACAGTTGCCAGGGCCTCAATAACAGCATATCACATTCTGCTTCCACCCCATGCCCTTTCAAAGTACTCAATTGAATTAAAATAAAGGAAATGTGCTGTACATTGGATCTGTTTTGCTGTGTGCAGATCTACCACTATTGGCAGTCTGTAATTTCACCCCTTGACTATCATCAGCCTTTTTCTTTACTTTCATTGAAATTACACACAATACAAATAGCTACACATGCAATATGTCCTAGCAAGCTTTTCAAAGACTCTCTGGAATTTGCAAAGTACTTGTTATAGAAACACTGCAGTGGATTTCTAAAGCAGACTGCAAAGAAATATGAAAATGTCTTGACATAAACATCCACCAAAGAAATAATTTAGATAACCACAAAAGTAGAGATACACAGCCAAAAAAATCTCCTGACAAAAAAACAGGTCAAACACAAAAATCCTATGTTGTTGGTTGGACCACCTTTAGATTTGATTACGCCACACATTTGGTGTTGTATTGTTTCATTTGTTTCAAATCAAAATGTGGTCCCACAACACATTCATTTTTTTTTTTGGTCGAGAGTTTGTTTTTGTGTGATCCTCCACTTCTGTAGATATTGTTCTTTCCCTGCTAACACACCAGAAGAGACAAAACTACGAGTCGCCATCGTCTTCATAACAAGAGTGACACGCGTGATGAAAGAGACTCTCAGTCTCTTTATGCCCTACAGACGGTCCAACTGCATCTACGTGTGGGCAATTTTTAAGTCCTTAGTGGACATAATAATAAAGACATTTTTAACTATATTTTTTGGAGTGCCTTGGTGAAAAAATGTTTTTTTTTCCAAATAACTTTGGACATTGTAGCTTGAACCAAAGAGCACCCACAAGAACACTTTTTTCATCTT
Source organism: Engraulis encrasicolus (assembly GCF_034702125.1). NCBI lineage: Eukaryota > Metazoa > Chordata > Actinopteri > Clupeiformes > Engraulidae > Engraulis > Engraulis encrasicolus. Next base: position 33,535,063 of record NC_085858.1, on the reverse strand, counting down.
TCTGAAGGGACTGAGCATGCCTCTGACTTCCGAAAAATGGCTGCTGCAGCTGTCGCCAAACCGTATCATAGCTCATTAGCATAACATTCACTGAAGTTCAACTACAAACTGACACTTGAGGAGCTAAAATCGTGTCTTGTCACCCCAAATCGCTTTGTCTTTTCTGTCGCCAGCTCCTCCATACGAAGTCAATGACTTCCGTCACCGTTGTCAGTCTAGTCACTTTTGGTGTGTTTGTGCCATCATCATTGTTTTTGTCATCTGGTCAGGATGAGGTGAAGCGGCGGTCGGCGTCGATGGACGAGACCCCTCGGGGCAGCTGGGCCTCCAGCATCTTCGACCTGAAGAACTCCTCTCCCGACGCCCTGCTGCCCTCCGTGCTGGAGAGGACCACAGCAGAGGACATGGACCGCCGCAACGCAGAGGCCCGCCAGCAGGGGCGCCACAACCACCTGCTCAACCTCTACCCCACGCCAGACGAGGTCTGTTGGTGAAAAGTGTGTGTGTGTTTGTAGTTGTGTGTGTTTGTAGTTGTGTGTGTGTGTGTGTGTGTGTGTGTGTGTGCGTCTGTGTGTGCGTGTGCGTGTGTGTGTGCACGTGTGTGTGCACGTGTGTGTGCACGTGTGTGTGCGCGTGTGTGTGTGCGTGTGCGTGTGTGTGTGCACGTGTGTGTGCACGTGTGTGTGCACATGTGTGTGTGTGCGCGTGTGTGTGTCTGCGTGCGCATGTGTGTGGTTTTGCATAGGGTGCATCACTTGACTGATGGTGATGTTCCTCCCCAGCCATGTGATAGTCCTCTGTGGGCCCCTGCGGGATTTGCTCTCTGGGTTTGTCTGTGCATGTGTTTGAGTGCAAGGTAGGGCTGCTCGATTATGAGAAAAATCAATATCACGATTATTTCAGTCAATATTGATGTCACGTTTTTATAGACGACATTTCTTTTAAAGGGACACTATGGAAGATTTTTAGTTGTTTATTTCCAGAATTCATGCTGCCCATTCACTAATGTTACCTTTTTCATGAATACTTACCACCACCATCAAATTCCAAGTATTCATTTTGACTGGAAAAATCGCACTTTTCATACATGAAAAGGAGGATCTTCTCCATGGTCCGCCATTTTGAATTTCCAAAAATAGCAATTTTTAGCTGCAAAAATGACTCTACTTGGACCGAACTAGGAAATATTTGTTTATTACTTAGTAAACTTTTATGTAAAGATCAAATTTGGCAATAGGTAGTCCATTTTCAATGAGCAGCATAGTTGCAGTACCTTTTTTGACCATTTCCTGCACAGTGTACCTTTAAAGACCAATAATTGTCTCTATGGCCCTCCATTCACACTGATGAAGGGAGGGAAGATTGTGAATTTTCACAATCTTCCCTCCCTTCAGCAGTGTGAATGGAGGGCCATAGAGAAACACACAGTGGTGTTCTGCATGAGTGTTGGGTAGCAAGTCTGCTCTGTGTTTGCAATGGCTCAAGTGGAGGGGAATGATGTATTGTGCTTAGCGTAACCTACCTTTTGGCAGTATATAGACAAAGGACAAAAATATTGTTTCAAATCACTATTATGAAATGTAATATTGTTTGACCGCAATATTGATATCACAATATACATTTGATATATTGCACAGCTCTAGTGAAGGAAGGATGAATCACCGCACACTGGTATTCTTTGCTGGTAGTTTATTTGGTGAACAACGCGTTTCGCTGTTGCTTCATCTGGGTCACTCAGCGAAGCATGTTGTTCACCAAATAAACTACCAGCAAAGAATGCCAGTGTGCGGTGATTCATCCTTCCTTCACTTGGATCCCTTTTACTGCACATCACCAGCACCTGGACAGTGGTTGTGCACAGGGACGCTACTTTGAGTACTATATTGCACAGCCCTATTGCAAGGGTACAGCTAAGAAGCATATACCACCACCCTTTGAGGCCACCCTCAAAGAAAATCATTTTCCCACCCCTACTGTGCCATAATCTCCTGTGGACTCCTGGGAATCTCTGACTGAGCCCTTTGAATTGTTCTCTCATTTTGCGGCAGGCAGCACTATGTGTGTGTGTGTTAGTGGAATTATATGACTTTTTATGACTCTCTTCCTATGAGTGGAAACCCACATGGGAAGTTCCTGGTAGTATTTCTGTCTGTAGCGAGCGGCTGTTCACTTTGCCATAGTGCTATATGATGGACTTTGACCTTTCATCAAACACACTCTCTGCTATGCTCTTGAGGTTTCTATGTTCTTTATGTTTCTATGTTGATTGTTTTCCCTCTCTCTCTCTCTCTCTCTCTCTTCCCCTCTCTCTCTCTCTCTCTCTCTCTCTCTCTCTCTCTCTCTCTCTCTCTCCCCTTCTCTCTCTCTCTCTCTCTCTCCCTCTCTCTCTCTCTCTCTCTCTCTCTCCCTCCCTCCCTCCCATTTTCTCTCTCTCCTGCTTTATTGCGGTGTCCTGTGTCAACGTTGCCATGGCGTCTGTGTAAACACTGTGGTTGCCATGGTGCAGGATGAGGCTGTGGAGCGCTGCTCGCTGCCTGAGATCCCCAAAGAGCACATGGGCCAGAGGATCATGGTCAAGTGCCTGTCACTCAAGTTAGTCTTTCACTGTCTCCTTCACACACGCACTCTCTTTGGTCTCTTTCCCTCCTTTCCTTATTTTCGTGCTGTGTCTGTCCCTCTTCTGATTTCTCTGTATGTCTTTCCCCTAGAGTGTCCAGTGTGTTATGCGGGGTATGTGTATAAGTGTATGTGAGTGTGTGCGTGTATGTGTGTGTGTGCACACGCCTCATGTCTATGTGTGTGTGTGCACACGCCTCATGTCTATGTGTGTGTGTGCACACGCCTCATGTCTATGTGTGTGTGTGTGTGTGTGTGTGTGTGTGTGTGTGTGTGTGTGTGTGTGTGTGTGTGTGTGTGTGTGTGTGTGTGTGTGTGTGTGTGTGTGTGTGTGTGTGTGTGTGCGCGCATTCCACCCCTGTGACACCATGTCTATATGGGAATCGCAGCATGAGTCATTGTGTGTCTGTCTGTCTGTCTGTCTGTCTCTCTCTTTCTCCCTCTCTCGATCTCTCTCGATATCTCTCCCTCCCTCCCCTATCCCCATCTCTCATTCTTGTGTATCCTCTGGAGTTCTTTCCTTTCCCACAGTTACATTAATCACTCAAGAGATACTCTTAGCAGATCCCCTGTTGATAACACCATCCTCTTTCACAGCACCCGCTTTCCAAACGTACACACTGTACACGTGCATTCTTTCATCCATGGCCCACATTGTACCCTCATAAGCATTCAACTGATAACATCTGTGCCCAACTGGAGCACTGTCTAATGTCTCTCTCTCTCTCTCTCTCTCTCTCTCTCTCTCTCTCTCTCTCTCTCTCTCTCTCTCTCTCTCTCTCTCTCTCTCTCTCTCTCTCTCTCTCTCTCTCTCTCGTGGTTTTCCCTCTAGGTTTGAAATAGAAATCGAGCCCATATTTGGAACACTGGCCCTGTATGATATCAAGGAAAAGAAAAAGGTATTTATTGCCTTTTCAGCAGTTGCATTAGTTGTGTCGTTATACGTGTGACATCATGGGCCATTCATGTGCATTTATGGGGGCTTGACATGTCCTTTGAATGTCTCCCTCAAAAGGATTTTTTTAAAATCAGACTCAGGTCCCAAGGAAGTCATTAAGTGGTTTAATTTGATTTTTTGGCTTACTAGAATCTACAGTAAATGGTTGTATCTGTAAGGTTTCAGTTGGAAGCAGCCATCCAGATTTTCTAATATCCTGTCCACATCTTTTCCTGACCTCAGGGTTTTCCCCAGCACACTAGTTAAGACGGCCACCTTGATAACACCTACCTTGTCTAGGCCCAATGTTTTTGTATTGTTAATGTTTTTTCTTAAGTTGCTTTTGAAAATCTATAATGGTTCAGTGTTTTGGGGTGTTTGGTTCACATCAAGCTGCACATCTCTCTGATCCTCCCCACCTAATCATGACTGTAACGAATGTTCTGCAGTAAACACTGATGACCTGCTAATTTCCATCCCTCCAAACCCCCATTCATCCTCATCATTCTCTTGTCCACCACCTCCCTCATCAGATATCGGAGAACTTCCACTTCGACCTGAACTCGGACCAGATGAAGGGGCTGCTGCGGCCGCACATCCCCCACACGGCCATCTCCACGCTGGCCCGCTCCGCCATCTTCTCCATCACCTACCCCTCCGCAGATATCTTCCTGGTCATCAAGGTACAGTGGCTGGATCTGTGCATGTGGCTGTGTGGCTGTGGTGTGATGAAAATAACAGTCTGCTTACATCAGGATTCTTCTGCTCCCACTTGTCTTTTTCAGTGCCGTTTCAACCGAAAGGTCACAGAAATTATATTCAAATTTCTTTATTAGAGGATAGCCTCTTGAGATAAAAATCTCGTTTTCAAGAGGGTCCTCAAAGTACAGTAAGAACAGAAAATCCTGGTTAAAGCAGACTTTTTTCTTTTTATCTGGTCCTTTGGTTGTCCTGCTCCCAGGCCAGACATTAGGATGTGCAGGCTTTATCCTCCTCCTTGTGGCTGTGGTGTGGACAGCAGGGGGAGCCTCTGGTCTAGTGTTGCAGAGGGCAGCATGACCCGCGCAGTGCTGTGCTGTGCTGTGCTGTACAGTGCTGTGCTGTGCTGTAGTGTGGAATAGCGCCTCACAGTGCCATAACCACAACCTTGCATCTCTTTTGGGCCTTTTTCTTGTTCTTGTCTGTCTCTTTCTATTCTAGCCTCTGTGTCAGTATTCTCACTGCATTTTACTATATGTGCTGTCTGTCTCTTCTCTCTCTCTGTCTGTTTCTCTGTCTCTGTCTCTGTCTCTGTCTATCTCTCTGTCTATCTCTCTGTCCCTCTCTCTTTCTCTCTGTCTGTCTGTTTCTCTCTCTCTCTCTCTCTCTCTCTCTCTCTCTCTCTCTCTCTCTCTCTCTCTCTCTCTCTCTCTCTCTGCAGTTGGAGAAGGTGTTGCAGCAGGGGGACATCGGCGAGTGCTGTGAGCCCTACATGATCATGAAGGAGTCCGACTCCACTAAGGTGAGCTTCTACTCACGCAGCCCGTCTGCCTGTCACTTCAGAAACACGTATACAGTATTGACTGCATGACAGACAACATGCAGGGGCATGACATACAGTATGACACTATGTGGATGACATGAAGACCAGATGAGATAAGAGGGAGGAAAAGGAAGTCCTGAGGCTACAGAAATCTGAAATAGAAAACGGGTAAGCACTGTAATATCAGGTAAAATACCGTTGTGCTCAAAAACGTAATTTTTTAATCCCACAGCCTCTCACAGATCATACTGAATTACTTTGCAGATGTTTGCAAGGCTATATTAGCTATGTTTAGGATGACTTCATACACACTACCTTAGTATACAGCACTGCACTACTACCTGAAATAACATTGATATACATTTCAGAAATTAAGTCTTTATTTTGAATGGACGCCATAATATCAGGGCAGTATAAAACAGTGATATTGAATATTGCCCGCCCTTCCGTGGCCAACCGCAGCTTACCCGGGTTCGATTCCCGTCCTGGGTCCTTTGCCGACCCCTCCCCGTCTCTCTCCCAATTCGCTTCCTATCCACCTCTCACACTGTCCTATCAAATAAAGTTAAAAAAGAACAAACAAAAAAATCTTTGGCAAGAAATCGAATATTGCCAAATATAGTATTTAGTTCCAAAACAAGAATATAATCATGTAAAATATTTTCTGACATAATAAATATGGCGATGAATAGCAAGTAGGAAATAGACACAGAGCCACTACTGTTGAGCCGTTCACACTTTCACCCACGGTTGCTCCAGTAGTCAAACACAGCAAAGCCAATATTGAGGACTTGGCTGGTATTGAAGCAGATCTGGTAAAGGTCAAGGACACTTGGCAGAGCTGAAGAGGATGAGAGAGCTACTGGATTGGCAAATGGAGAGGTGAACGCAAGGGCCAAGGATACACGTGCTCATACTCTGGGAAACCTCACTTGTGGATGGTATTCGTGCATACGTGCATGGGTGCTTGTGTGTGTGTGTGCGTACGTGAGTGTGTGAGAGAGAAAAAAATTACGCAGTGCTTTTATAGTAAAAATACTTTATCAAGAATTTCAATTAAATTTGGCAATAGTGCACAGACTTCTTTGACCCTTCCTCAGTGCCTTGATTTGGTACCGTACCTCTACAAATTCATTGATGCCTCTTTAACACTGCCAGTTTTCTGGTAGGCCTACAGCTCGACACAGCTTGACTCAGCTGCCACTTTTTGCTTTATGACTGAGCTGTGTCATACCTATTCGAAAAGTATAATGTGGCGGCCAAGGCGCGCTGTGTCGAGCTGTAGGCCTACCAGAAAACTGGCTGTGGAAAAGAGGCATTCGAGTCCTTTTTGTCACGAGTCCATGCGTGCAGAGCGTGTGCATGAACGAGTAGGCATGCAAGAGTGCAGTGTGTGTGTGTGTGTGTGTGTGTGTGTGTGTGTGTGTGTGTGTGTGTGTGTGTGTGTGTGTGTGTGTGTGTGTGTGTGTGTGTGTGTGTGTGTGTGTGTGTGTGTGTGTGTGTGTGTGTGTGTGTGTGCGTGTGTGTGCGTGCGTGCGTGCGTGCGTGCGTGCGTGCGTGCGTGCGTGCGTGCGTGCGCACGCTGTGTGAGAGTGTGCATGGCTGTACGTGTCTGAGAGACATGGGCCACGGTGGCACCAGTATTCGTTTCTCAATTCATTCCAGACAGTTGCAATATTTGCACTTATGAGGACCAATGTCCAGTAATCCAGAGATTGGGCATGATTATGTTAGCATTGGCAATGGGACAGGTGATATAATATTTGCTATGAGATTTATCAATGTTCAGAAGGCCGTGGGATTTGATAGCCTTCCATGTCCACTGTCTCACAGCCGTGCTTAAAATAGTACAGCACATCAAATAGATGGAGACACACTCATCTAGCCTTAGCAGTTTGAGAAAGGAGGATAATTAATTATTTACTGGAAAGGCATATATTCTTGCAAACGGTACATCTGTGGTTTGCCACACTAGATTGTTGCTTTGCTGGGTCATTGCCCAGTGTACACATCACTAAACAGTGTTCATATACATTGGCTTCCCGTTTACAAACATTTGCGCTCTGAGGAGGAGCAAGATTAGCCAGTCTATGCCCTCCTAGTGACGCAACACCTTTGGCATCACCTCTAGTCAGGCCACGAGCAATATACATATCGTTTCTGAGCTCCATAAAAATTGGGAACTCCACCCACTTTGACGGGTTTGACTGTGTAGTCTTTCTTTTTGTTTGTGCGGTGACAAATGTACTTGTGTCTATAAATGTGCATGTACATGGGTGACAGCGTGATTTTGTTTGTCTGTCTCTTGGTCTTTCTCCTGGTCTAAATGCCTCCTCGTGTCTGTGTCTGTGTCTGTGTGTCTGTTTCTGTGTGTGTGTCTGTGTGCATGTTTCTGTGTGTGCGTGGGCGTGCGTGCGTGCGTGCGTGCGTGCGTGCGTGTGCGTGCGTGCGTGCGTGCGTGCGCGTGCGTGCGTGCGTGCGTGCGTGCGTGCGTGTGTGTGTGTGTGTGTGTGTGTGTGTGTCTGCGCGCGTGTGTCTGCGCGCGTGTGCCTGTGCACGTGTGCCTGTGCCTGTGTAGCACAAGGAGAAGTTGGAGAAGTTGCGTGGCCAGGCGGAGCAGTCGTGCAGTCGTCTGGGGCGCTTCCGCATGCCATTCGCCTGGACCGCCATCCACCTGCTCAACATCGTCAGCAGCGTCGGGGGCCTGGAGCGCACTGACTCGGACTCCGACAGCGGTACCTGCTGACAACACCACACACACACACACACACACACACACACACACACACACACACACACACACACAACACACACCACTCTAGACAGAGGACGGAGGATTGTAGCGGATACTATTTCTCTGCGTAGCGGATACGGATACTATTTCCACTATTTCTTGTTTTTAGGCTTTTATGCCTTTATGAGGACAGGATAGTGAAGAGTAGATGAGAAACGCAGGGGAGTGAGCGTGACATACGTTGGCCCCATGTTCAATATAGCCGGCCTGATATTATAGTATGGGACTTGGAGTAGTTTGCCAAAGCACCCAAATGACGCTTAAATTCACACCGGGGAATGCATACTAGTTTTGTAGGGGATTTGGGATATCAGGCACAGTCACATGTTACGTTCACAGTTACTTTCTCTTTTAATGTACTCAGACATGATGCTCCATTCACCTATGGTACCTTGGCCTTCAGTGTTAAGTTTAACAAACAAAAAAACACACACATCCGTCTCATAATGAGTGCCTGATGAGGGCATGATCCATAAGATCAGTGTTGCGGCCTTTCAGTATATATGCTTAGTTCATGGTTCATGTATTTGTTTTGGACATGTGTTTTGTAACCATAACTCTATATATAGCCCAGTGGCCTTGCTCTGCTACCCTACATTGAACTGCAGGCAAGGCTACTGACAGGGCGCGGGTCATAGTCATCTGAAAGGGCCCCCTTCACCCAATATGAAGGCCCAAATCTGCCCCCCCTCTATCCCTGGGCCCGGGACAGCAGACCCTGTTTGTCACCCCCTTGTCGACTTTCCTGCACTTCCCCCGAGTCCGGGGTCACAGGTTGGGTTAAAGGTCAGGGGTCAAGAGGGGTCAGGTAGATCAGGGGTCGGGAACCTTTTTGGTGGAGAGAGCCATAAACGCCCATTTTTTAAAAAATATTTTTTGTGAGAGCCATACCATTTTCGCCATTATTTCTAATGCTAATTGTCATGCACAGAAGGGAATAAAAGTAACGCTTGCATTGGGGACAAGAAGGGAGAGCTAACGAAAGAAGAACTAAAACTACTTGTAGATGTGCTGATGTGCATTTAAGAAGCCAAGCGCATGCATTACCTTAAGTTTCTATCTTTTATGCATCGGAGTTGCCAATGAGCAATGAGAATGACGGAGGTGCTTCTATTCTAGCCATCAGACAGACACAGGGAAGGTGCATGAGGAGGGAGGAGGGAGGGAGAGAGAACTTCAAGACAGGATGCTCATCTTGGTCGCGCTGACATAGTTAACATTTTACAGTTGATATGTGGCTGACATGTCTATTTTTAGTAATTCGCGAAAATGCCCTACAAAGCGCGTCCCTTACCGACATGCGTCCCCAATACAGAACGCATGATTTAACCGCCAAATAGGCTACAGGGCGATTCCGTATTTCAGGGGACGAATGGCAACCCTACGTTTGCCTTCGCATTGTGGCACCAGTTATCTCGCAATCACACTAAACTGGGAAAGACTTACGTCAGTTGATTCAGCAAAAGTTCTTCCTGTAATCGAGGGAGAAGTACAGCGCTGCATTTATATCCCTCACTTGCGTTTCCTCCACTTGATTTGCCATCATAATGGCACGGTCGTGAACAGTTTCTTTGTTTTGGATACAACCGTTAGCCAGCTGAACTTTAGGTAAAGCATTACGGATGGAATGTTATCTCACACGACACGACCCAGCGCTGGCACGGCATTGTCCAATAAAAAAACGCGTTCTTCATATCTGTACAGTAGCCTTCGTCGAAGGCCTGTGCTTGGCTCAGCTGATCGGACCTGGGATGGATTAAATGCGCGATCATACTTTATATTTTGAATATTATCTTAACTTTTCGATTTCAGTAGGTCCATTTTTAATTTAGTGCCATAACAAAATTATTCATGGCTTATTGAGTAAACAAATGACAGGTTTGTCCGAGAGCCACATGCAGTTCCTAAAAGAGCCACATGTGGCTCGCGAGCCATAGGTTCCCGACCCCTGAGGTAGATGATTCCTACACAACTCTGAAGTGTCTTGTAGCACTGACCTACATGCATAGGGTTACACTGGGTCATGCTGTTCAGAGTTATCTGACATTGGTTTTGTATGGATGGACACACATGACTTGACATGTGACATGGTCCATCAGCATTGAATCTTATCTGGTCTAGCTTGTCGCCATTTGCTCGTTGTCTACTTTCCTCCTATTCTCTGTTTACCTGCAAAACAAACACGGAGTAAGAGAAAGAGATTGAATGTGATTGGGAATGACTTAGGAGGGAGTAAATATACTGTACATGAAGGGTTTATTTGCAAAAACCTACATTTTTTGACATTTGCATTTAATTATTGAAAATGACTGTTCAGATGTCCTATCACCTATGTATGAATTCTTACCATTCAAATATTTTGAGAACATACTTTTTTACCTACAAAATGGAGATACACCGTTTTGCAAATAAACCCTTCACATGTAACCCCAATCCTTAACTACAGTAAGAATTGCAGTTTTTGCTTATGTTATCACTGGTTGCTGGAATCGCCAAAATGCTTCAATAGAAACAGCAAGCAGGTTCCTAATACAGTATACTAAATACAAAAACACACTGTCATGTAGACCAACTGCGTATCACTCTAATAAAAAATGTGTGTGTGGTTTTCCCCTTTCCTTTTTGTGCATTCCCAGAGAGGAAGGGAACGTGGCAGGAGCGTAAGAAGAAGGGATTTGAGCGGATGAGTGTGGGGGAGGACATGTGCAACTTCTCCACCTTCCGCCCTGCCACGCTCACCGTCACCAACTTCTTCAAACAGGTCAGTTGGGGACACTATCAGGACGTTATCATCATCATCGCTAGTGTCTTGCATTGAGCTGCATTGTGTACCGCATTGCACACATCTCTACATTGTGATGTGTATTTATTTGCTGGCCTTTTCTGTCATTTGATATACATGTATTTTATATATACATACAGTATACACTGCATTCATATATTTTTCCAGCTTGTTTTGTCCATGTATTCATCTCTGCATTCATATGTGTGTGTCTGTGGTTGTGTCTTCGGTGTTTTTGTGTGTCCATTTGTCATCTGTGCATCCGTGGGTGTTTGTTGTATTTTTGTTGTGTGTGTGTGTGCATGTGTTTATGTGTGTGTGTGTACTGTAGGAAGGTGACAGGTTGAGTGATGAGGATCTGTATAAGTTTCTGGCTGACATGCGTAGACCCTCTTCTGTGCTGAGGAGGCTGAGACCCGTCACTGGTACCTGCACATCTCCCACCTCACCCCACCTCACCTCACCACACCTCACCTCACTCCACCACTACTAACAAACACCCCTACTCTACTACATTGCCAACACCAATGCTAACACACAGTAGACTTCTGAATTGCATCCAAAGCACTCTCCTTTGAATTAGTAGTTTGCCCCGATGTAAAATAAAAGGTTTTTAAATACTCCAACTATACTCCAAAATACTTCATTCAAAGGAGAGTGCTTTGGATGTAATTCAGAAGTCTATGAATAGAAGCCGTAAAAGGAATAACCAGATGCACCCCTTGTACGGTACCTAAATCCCACTACACTAATCATACCCCTACGTAAAGGCACCACTGCACCTGCACACATTCCCTCAGGTTAACTTATACCGCTGCATTTACACACTTAAGTGTGTAAATGCAGCCGTAGAAGTTATCAGTATCACTTTAAGTTATCAGTATCACTTAACTTCAAACACCTCAGTTATCTCCTATCTCCTATCTCAACTACATCTGCAGACAAATGAATCCATCTCGTTTCCCAGATTGCATTAGCTTTTGTGGTTTTATTTCACTTGGCTGCAATTTTGTTAATATATTCTCTGTGCTTTGATGTGCAACATCCTTTGGTGACTTGCATTTTATTTGAGTAATAATAATGAACAATTTAATCTCTTTCATCTCTCTTACCCAACCTGACCCTGTCCGTCTCTCTCTGTCCCTCTGTCTCTCTGTCCTTCTGTCTCTGTCTGTCTGTCTGTCTGTCTGTCTGTCTGTCTCTCTGTCCTTCTGTCTCTGTCTGTCTGTCTGTCTGTCTGTCTGTCTGTCTGTCTGTCTGTCTGTCTGTCTGTCTGTCTCTCTCTCTCTCTCTCTCTCTCTCTCTCTCTCTCTCTCTCTCTCTCTCGTTTAATCACTGTGATATCTATCCTCAAAATCTCCTCCTTTGCTTTCGCTACATTTTGTTTTGTTTGCACTCCGGTTTGTTTGCCCCCCCCCCCTTCTCTCTCTCTCTCTCTCTCTCTCTGTCTCTCCCTCTCCCCCTCTCTCTCTCTCTCTCTCTCTCTCTCTCTCTCTCTCTCTCTCTCTCTCTCACTCTCTCTCTCACTCTCAGCCCAGTTGAAGATAGACATCTCTCCTGCTCCGGAGGCCCCCCACTACTGCTTGTCTCCTGAGCTGCTGCATGTGAAGCCCTATCCTGACCTGCGCGTGCGGCCCACCAAGGAGGTGCTGGAGTTCCCAGCCCGCTACGTCTACACACCACACACACACTACAGGTGGGAGAACACTAATACCAACACACACACACTCACACTCACACTCACACACACACACACACACACACACACACACACACACACACACACACACACACACGTGTGCACAGACTCAGACACACACACAAACATAGACACCCACACTTGTGCGCACACACGCACAGACACACACACAGCTCTTGTGCATTCCTACATGTACTCACATACGAAAACACGTACACAAACAAAACTCTCTTCTGCACACTTCAGACACACTTTATGGCGCTACAAAGATTATCTGTTGAGATAACTGGTAGTTTCCTGAACTGATTCAAAGATTCAAAGGCACAACACGTTGGAGCTATTTTTACTCAGATTTTATTGAAGCAAGTATAAAAAAGTGAAAAAGTATAAAAAATATACATTAAATAAAACAATTGCTATACTGCAATCTACAAGAATCTTGAAGCAGCCTTCCAGAACAAGGTGTGGAGTGTCTTTTTCTATTTATTTTTGGTCAGGTTGGCTCTCACGACTCCTGTAATGAAGAGAAATCAATGTTTAGTACAACAGACAAACAAACAAATGTACTGTAACTTAAATGACTATGGTCTCATTGATTAGAACTGCATTATTATTAATGCAATACTTTATATCTCTCCATTTGCACATCTCAATTCGAGCGGGTGAATTTGATGTAGCCAGTGCATCAAAGTAGTAGACAAATATCTGAACAACCAAAACGTGAGCAATAAAAATGCAAGTGCATCTGTAATTTACAGATTCTCTAAAAGGTTTTACGGTACTTGCCTGTTTTTGTAAGTCTCTCAGCTGTTGCTTCTGAATCTGCATAGTCTTTTTCTGGTGCTGTGTCCAGTCCAGTAGATCGCTCAACAGCCTTGAATTCCTCTCAACAGTCGCCTGAAACCACAGAATCGAGTTGGACATTAGTTTTGTGGATAAACAAGAGATTACCCCGCCTTTCTAAGTAGTAGTAGTCTGGCTGCTGAGTGCTCATTACCACTGCTACATAGACGGTAGACACTACTATGTCTGTGTCTAGTACTTAAATCTAATCTCTTAACAGAGCAGGCTTGATCCTCAAGGTATTTACTTATGCTTTCCCAAGCTTTGTGCTCTAGGATAAACCTTGAGGTGTTCTGTCATTGTGATGTGTCTCTGTGAAGATTCCCATTCATCCATGTCATGTTACCCAAAGAGCTTAGTTGTATCTATACAACTAGCTTACCCAAGAATTCCAATTGCCTACAACTTAAGTCTGCTCTTTGCGGTGGGTCTTAGTACTGTAGCCAACTTCTTGAACAAGCTCAAGAAAAACTCCAATGGCTTACAATTACAATTAACCCTTTGGTTTGGACTGTGGTGGGTCTTGTTTACCTTGAGGAGCTTGAAGCTGTCAGGGTCTGCGGTCTTGAGAGTGGACTCCAGAGCCTTGAGTTTGGTCTTCATCTCCAAGTCCTCCTGCTGCACCGACTGCACCTTGCTCTTGGTCTCCTCCGTTGTGCTCTTCAGATCTGCTGTCTGTGCCTGGAAAACATCACAGCAGAGATGTACATGTTAGATGTTTGATTGATGTTGATTGCATTTACACACCTGAAGACTTAATTCATTCGTCTGGAGCGAATTTTGTCAAAATAAAAAACTGATGTTGTTCATCAAGCTGTCTGTCAGACACATTTCAAGGGGTGTGGAAGCATGTTCACATCACTTTATGTGACCATTCCTTTTTCAACCTTTTCAGTCATTGATCATCTTGCTGCACTCTCTGATACTATGAAAATTCAGGATTTCTGGTTGCGTCAAGCTGAATAATCGATAAATTGTGAAGTAAAAAATTGTTTAACTGCCGTAGCTGACCTATTTCACACACTGGTCGATATTTGCTCTTGCCCCTGGGTTAAGCGTTTGAGTCGGCTCCAATTTTCTGTACGTGGCGTGCATGTCATGCTGATGTAACTATAAAACAGCCTTGTCAGTTACTCAACGTTTGTAGAGCTACCATAGGTCAGTCAAATTATGCAATCACTTGGATGAAGGCCAAACTGGAGTTGCTAGATGTGCAGCTCAATTTTTCTGTAGTATTCATTTATCTTGCAAAAGTAATATAAAGTTAATACATACTGACCAATTTCAGAAGTGATTGTTTAGATATGATGGTTAGCACTTATTAAGCGTGCATGCCAGCTAACAGCTCCATCTATCTCTCGAAATGATGTTATTTTAAAGGCCATTGGAACATGCCCCATACCAATCCTACCATGAGCCCATTGTGCCACTAAGTTTTCTGCCAGCTCACCTGGAGGTGGTTGATGCCCTCTTTGATCTGGATCTCGGCCTCTTTGGCCTCCAGCGTCTGCTGGTCGACCTGCCTGACCAGACCCTCTGTCTTGTGGACGGCGGCGAGCAGGCGTGCCAGCTTGGCCTCCGTGCTCTGGAAGGTGTGGCGCATGGCGTCGCCGAACTGCAGCACGCCGTACATCAGCACGTTTACGTCATCCTCCTCAGCCGGCTTCTGGCTCGCCGGGGCTGCCTGCACGACGCCATTGAGGAACGCCCAAGGGACCACCACGCACAACACGCACAGAGCCCTCATCGTCATGGAGATCAGTCACCGTTCAACAAGCAAAGTGACGATCTATTGTAGCCTTCCTTAAATTGCGCTAGTTCCACACAAAAAAACCCACAAAAAAATGTATTCTCTGTTGTCTGAATAGTTCTTCTGGTGGTTAGTATGTTGTCATAAACGTAAGTTGGGTTTGCCGAAAGGCTAAGTAGTAGCTATCAGTGTAGCTAATTGCTCAAAAATGTTGTGAGGTAAGAGCTAAAGTTATCTTAAGCTAGTTTTGCGCTTCAGTGAAACCATGTTACAAGGATCCTGCACCGGCCTTTTATACGTCAGTATGAGTGACGTGTGCGTGCACATGTTTGAACTTGTCCGGTTAGGTTGGGAAACCTCACCTCATTTTCGGGGCCAATCATTGATGAGCCAGCAGGCCTCCCGTAGTATTGCGCCACTCCAGGTGACCTTGACACTCAATAGACCCCTAGACACCAGCCAATGGCCAGACACTGCTACTTTCTAGTAGTCTATCCTTCTTTAGGCATGCAGTACATCTATTTGAATGTTAGGCGATTTTGTGATTAGTTCAATGAGTGAGGGGTTTTTTTGTTTTTGTTTTAAATATTCGTTTTTGGACCATTTTAACTTTTATTGAGACAACGCCATCAAAGATGGAGACAGGAAATGAGTGGGAGAGAAAGATATGGGGTTGGATTGGGGTACGACTTTGGCCAAATTCAAACCTGGGTCCCCATGGGCATGTACTGTAAGCCCGTATAGTTCAATAATGCACAGACATTAAGTGTGACATTCAGCTTCCCACATATTCAAGGAGCATTTTAGAATTGAAGGACTTGAACTGCACCCCTTTTGCTAGAATGCCCAGATCTACTGTACTGTGGGTCTAGACCTGACCTGCTGAAGAGTTTAAAAGTTTAAAAGGTAATGGTCTGCGGTCAGGCTCTTTTTTTGGGTCTGTGCGCTACTGGCAACTGGTCCTGCGTCTCATCAGCTGTATGCTGGCTGGGTGACCCAGGGAGGTCAATGTCGGCACGCGTTAAGCAACCTGAGGTCAGTGGTTAGGAATAACCGCTAGTGGCCTCAGAGTTCATTAACCTGCCTCTGGACGGCAGCTCTCCTCCTACCTCCTCCTCCTCCTCCCCCTCCCCTCCCTCCTCCATTAGCCCTACTCTACCTCCAGACCTCATAGTCTCTTCGGCACGTATTTCCCTTTTACACAGTACACTTTTCCACACTTTTCATATTTTATGTTTGCATGTGGGTCTTAACTGACCCCTACACATACATACACCCCCCCCCCACACACACACACACACACACACACAAACACAGCTCTCCCTCCTCCCTCTTTCTCACCACATCACCTACTATTCTATATCTGATGGCATACGTTTGTTTAATTCCTTTGCATCTTTTTTGACAATGCACATTATTTCACTCTCTCCTCCCACTCTTTGTGTGTGGCCCTCTCTCCTCTCCTGTGCAAGATGTCAATTTCCATGGAGTGTAATGATCAGGGCCGCTGACAGCTTTGGCCGGCCCTTAGTCTCCCCCTGTCAGCTTCCCTGGTCACAATTCAAAATACATTTTAGAATAATCAAATCTCTCCTCTCTCTGCC
>NC_085858.1:33491016-33513516 GCF_034702125.1 Engraulis encrasicolus | reverse complement strand
TACATGGACATAGACAGTATGGACGTAGACATTGCTCATACAGACATTTAAAGTGCAAGACTGGACAACAGAAGACTTGTAGAGAACATACATTAAGAGGAGGTATTTTGTTGTGATTTTTCTAAAAGTCCTTTATAGCGTTCTGACATAGTAATAGTAGCATTTGAAGAAAATAAATAATTAAAAAAGGTTTTATTAAATACACCAGCAGCAGTATGTGTGTGTGTGTTTGTATGTGTTTTGTGTGCGTGTGTGTGTGTGTGTGTGTGTGTGTGTGTGTGTGTGTGTGTGTGTGTGTGTGTGTGTGTGTGTGTGTGTGTGTGTGTGTGTGTGTGTGTGTGTGTGTGTGTGTGTGTGTGTGTGTGTGTGTGTGTGTTTAGTGCAGGTAGAAAGTGCGGTGTGCGTCTGTGTGTGTGTACCTGTGTATGTGTGTGTGTGTGTGTGTGTGTATGTGTGTGAGTATGAGTTGTGTGTCAGTGTGTGTATGTTTGGGTTTTGTGCAGAAAGTGCAGTGTGCTTGTGTGTGTGTGTGTGTGTGTGTGTGTGTGTGTGTGTGTGTGTGTGTGTGTGTGTGTGTGTGTGTGTGTGTGTGTGTGGTGTGTGTGTGTGTGTGTGTGTGTGTGTGTGTGTGTGTGTGTGTGTGTGCATGTTTTGAGTTAGTGCAGGTTGAAAGTTCAGTCACAGATGTAGTAGTGCAGGTGGAATGTTCAGTCGCAGATATGGTGGTGGGGATGAGGGGGGGGAGCGTTGTCAGTGGCCTGGCTGGCTAGAGGCTGACAGTGAAGGGAGAGTGGGTTGAGTGTTCAGTATCTTGATTGCTTGATGCATCGTGCTGCTTGCAAGCCTGGTGGTACGGGAACGGAGGCGCCTGTACCTCTTTCCAGAGGGCAGGAGGCTGAACAGTTTGTGTGCAGGGTGGCTTGTGTCTTTGATGATCATCAGTGCTTTTCGGGTGAGGCTTGCGGTGTAAATGTCCTGCAGGGAGGGGAGTGGTACTCCAATGATCTTCTTCGCTGTGTTCACAACACGCTGGAGTGTCTTCCTGTTTTTCTCCGTGCAGCTTCCTCCCCACACTGTGATGCAGCTGGACACGACGCTCTCTATGGTTCCTCTGTAGAATGTTGTCATGATGGAGGGTGTAGCACTTGCCTTCTTTAGTTTGCGCAAGAAGTAGAGACGCTGATGGGCCTTCTTCGCCAGTGATGTAGTGTTGGTGGTCCAAGAGAGGTCGTCGCTGATGTGCACTCTCACTCTCTCCACAGCATCACCGTCGATGGTCAGTGGTGGCAGTTGTTTTTGGACCCTCTGAAAGTTGACAACAATCTCCTTGGTCTTGTTGACATTCAGCAGGAGGTTGTTGTCTTTGCACCATCTGGCCAGCAGGTCTACTTCTTCTCTGTAGTGGGTCTCATCGCCCTTAGTGATGAGGCCCACCAGTGTTGTATCATCCGCAAACTTCACTAGATGGTTAGTGCTGTGGGTCGTTGTGCAGTCATGTGTCAGCAGCGTGAACAGCAGGGGGCTGAGAACACAACCTTGCGGAGCCCCCGTGCTCAGGGTCAGGGTGCTTGAGGTGTTATTCCCTACCTGTACTGCTTGTGGTCTCTGCATCAGGAAGTCCAGCAGCCAGTTGCAGAGGGAGGTGCTGAAACCTAGTTTGTCCAGTTTTCTGATGAGTTGTTGTGGTATTATGGTATTGAATGCTGAACTGAAGTCAATGAACAGCATTCTCACATATGAGTCTTTATTGTCCAAGTGGGTGAGGGCTGGATGGAGGGCAGAGCAGATTGCATCCTCCGTGGATCGCTTGGCTCGGTATGCGAACTGGTAGGGGTCCAGGGTGGGGGGTAGGGTGGCTTTGATGTGTGACAGGACTAGCCGTTCGAAGCACTTCATGATTATGGGCGTCAGTGCTACAGGACGGTAGTCATTGAAGCATGATGGTGATGATTTCTTCGGCACGGGTATGATGGTAGCAGCTTTGAAAAGTGATGGGATGACTGCTTGCTCCAGAGAGATGTTAAAGATGTCTGTGAAGACATCCTTCAGCTCTTCTGCACAATCCTTCAACACTCGGCCAGGTATGTTGTCTGGGCCAGCTGCTTTGCGTGGGTTGATGGTGGCCAGTGTCCTCTTCACACTGGCAGAGGACAGGTACAGGGGTTGATCATGGGGGGGAGGGGGAGTTTTCTGTGGATGAGTGTCATTTTGTGCTTCAAAACGGGCAAAGAAACTGTTCAGGTCATTTAGCAGAGAAGTGTTGTTGTCACAGCTTCGTGGTGCGGGCTTATAGTCCGTGATGGCCTGTATGCCCTGCCACAGGCTCTGTGCATCTCTGCTGTCTTTGAAGTGTGTTGTTATTTTGTCCGAGTATTCCTTTTTTGCTTTCCTGATGCCCTGGGACAGGTTTGCCCTTGCTGCTTTTAGGCCAGCTACGTCTCCTGCTCTTCTCTCCCTAGATGGAGAGAGACGCCAGTGAGTCCCCCCCCCCCCTCTCTTCTCCTTTCCTCTTCTCTTCTTCTCTTTTCCTCTCCTCCTCTCTCCTGAGGATCTAGATTCTCCAAGCCCCTAACCACCTCTTTCATCTCCCAGCCTGCTAAACCTGAATTGGCCACATGGCATTAGCCAATCCACCCACGCACACACGTACTCACACTACACACACACACACACGCACACACGCGCACACACGCGCACACACGCACACACACACATGCGCATGCATACACACTCAAGCACACATACACAGAAGTACGCACTCGCGTGCTCTCTCTCGCTATCTCTCTCTCTCTTTCTCTCTCTCTCTCACACACACCTTTTTTCCTGTTCTTTTTTGGATTTGTTTTTCCTTTTTTTCTCCCTGGCCTCCCCGCCCCCCAGCGTTGCCAGCCTGTTACACCAGGACCGGGCCGTCTGGCACTGTTTGGCAAAACACACTCACTGACCACAGGGGACCACCAACAATCCTCATATGGATATATGGACACACACACACACACACACACACACACACACACACACACACACACACACACACACACACACACACACACACACACACACACACACACACACACACACACACACACACACACACAGTCACGTGTACACATACACATACAAAGTCACACATACAGCTCTTCAAAACGACACACAACGCTCCAAACAGACACAAATGAAGGCACACAACCCTACTACACAAAAAGACACACACACACACACACACACACACACACACACACACACACACACACACACACACTCAAACCTGCCTCCCCCTCACTTCCTTTGTTGTTGGCTTGCCTTTCCTTGCCTTTCCCTTCCCTTCCCCTTGCGTTGCCGTGGCGCGCGGCGGTGTCACCTTACCCGGTAGATGAAAGCCGCCCGCCACCGCGTTCCTCACCTGCTGGGCGCCGTGAGGCGAGGCGCTTGGTGTTGACGCCTCAGCGCAGTGCTATACAGAGCAGCCACAGGCTATAATGTATACCGCCGCCACGCAGCACCGCAGATGAAAGACCACGCACACGCGCACACACACAGACACACACACACACACTTTACATTCAAATACTGCACTCACTCAGGGCAGCCACGGATGACTTAAGTCACAGCGGGAACAGTTTTGTAAAAGTGTGTGTGTGTGTGGGTGGGTTTGTACTGTATGTTTGGTTGTACGGTTGTGTGTGACTGTATGTGTATGAGTGTGTGGGTGGATGAGTTTGCTGTTTCATACAGTATACAGTAGGAAAATGTGTGCTTGTATGCGTGTGCATGCTTATGAATGTATTCAGTGTGTGCATATATACGTGTGTGTGTGTGTGTGTGTTTGTGTACGTGTGTGAGCTCATGCATGTGTGCGCGTGTGTGTTTGTGCGTGCGCTTGTGCGTGGGTGTGTGTACGTGCGCGCGTGTGTGTGCGCATGTGTGTGTGTGCGCGTGCGTGTGTGTGTGGGAGTGGCGCCTGGGGGTTGACTGGAGCATGGCAGTCCCAGGAGGAGTGGTAATAGCTGGTGGCGTTAGCGTCAGCTTGGCACGCCGCTACACAGTGACTCACAAGAGGACCCAGCAGGGGGGAGCATGCGGAAAGTGTAGGAACCTGCCTTAAAGTCACCGTGGGAGTGGTGTGTGTTCATGTGTGTGTGTTCATGTTTGTGTGTTCGTGTGTGTGTGCGCGTGTGCGTACGTGCGTGCATGCCTCCCTGTGTGTGTGTACACATACTGTATTTCTGTGCTTGTGGGCACCAAATGTTCTCAACATAGTAGGAAAACTAACCAAAAATAAGACTAACAATAACATAATGATGCTCATCACAGCTATTAGGCGTGTTTTCATTTTGTTCATGGCAAAACTAAAAGTGACAAAATGTATCCCTGTCCTGGCTCAATGGTAGGGCACTGTGTTTCTACACCGGCGACCCAGGTTCGATTCTGGCATGGGTCATTTGCCGATCCTCCCAAATCTCTCTCTCCCACTCTCCTGTCACCATCTCCAACTGTCCTATCAAATAATGGCAAAAAACACCTACAAAATATATATTGGAAAATAGTGCCAAAATATGATTATAATGGGATAAAATGGAAGGTCCTTAGAAACACAGAAGTCCACCACACAAGGGGCTTTGTATGTGTGTGTCTGTATGTGAGGGATGTCAAAGTCATTTTGGTTCAGGAGCCACATTCAGCCAAGTTTATCTGAATTTCGTCATTGCAAATGTCTGCTTCATGTTGGAATTGTATTGTATTTGGGGTATTTATTTGAAAAATCCTAAGTAACAGGAAAGGGCAAGACATTTATATTTTTGTCTTGGGCTGGATTAAAGGTGCATTGTGAAATATTTGTAGTAGTTTATTTCCAGAATTGTGTGCATGCGTCGCACAGGCCTGCGTGCGTCACGCATGTTTGTGTGTTTGTGTATGTGTGTGTTTGTTTCCACTGTGTGGATCCTTCTGATGTTGTGTGGGTGTGTGTGTGTGTGTGTGTGTGTGTGTGTGTGTGTGTGTGTGTGTGTGTGTGGGTGTGTGTGTGTGTGTGTGTGTGTGTGTTGTGTTCCACAGTGGATCCCTCTGATGCAGCATGGCCGGCTCCGCACGGGCACCTTCAGCCTTCCCGTCTCCGTGGAGAAACCTCCGCCCAGCTACTCCGTCCTCACGCCTGACGTAAGTCTCCCTGTAGCCGTGTGTGTGTGTGTGTGTGTGTGTGTGTGTGTGTGTGTGTGTGTGTGTGTGTGTGTGTGTGTGTGTGTGTGTGTGTGTGTGTGTGTGTGTGTGTGTGTGTGTGTGTGTGTGTGTGTGTGTGTGTGCACTGCCTTTCCAAATGGAAACCTCCACCCTGATGCTGTGTCATCACCTCTAGTGTGTGTGTGTGTGTGTGTGTGTGTGTGTGTGTGTGTGTGTGTGTGTGTGTGTGTGTGTGTGTGTGTGTGTGTGCAACTGCAGACTTATTCTGTCCTCACTCTTGATTTAAGCCATCTTAAAAAGGTCTACCCATATCCTTGGAGAAGTCTACACCCTGCCAGCTCCTCTGTGTTCGCGTATGCGTGTGCTGCTTGCACGCGTGTGTGCATGTACATGCATATCCGTGGGCATGTGTGTGTTTCATGTCAAGTCAATACTGAAGGCCTCTACTATACAGTCACTATGCCCTTTGATCCATCCAAGCTCTTTGCTTGTGTGCAGTTACACATGCGTGTCCTTGACCATAGGTCAGGTACTATATTGAGGTGTATGTTTATATTATTGTAAGTTTTGTAGTCTTGCACTAGGGATACATAGCCACGATTTTGCCGAGCGAAGATTACTTCGCCATTCCTATAGGGTGGGGGGGTTAAATGCAAGCGAGCAGGAGTGAAGCGAAGTGAAATTATTGAATTAAGGTTGATATTGAGCAAATAAGCAGCACATTTCGGCTGCAGGAGCCAATCAAATCAACAACATAACTGTTTCATACCATTTGATTCGCCGTGGCGACCTGATGACAGTTGAGCTGTCAGAATGGAACACTGAATTTCGCCTCTCTTCGCCTCGCTCGTTTCGCCTGCTACCGTATGTGTCGCTAGTTATTACTGCTTATTATATGGTTGTGACGTCATCGGTCGAATGCTCCATTCATTTCAACGGGGCTCCCCAACGTTCGCACGTCTGTTATTTTTCGATAACGGACGGGTTGGTCTATAACAGACCGCTGTCAATGGCAACAAGACTTTTCACTGCTAAAGCGACTTTTCAACAAGACTCTAATCAGCTGCTGTGATAGACAACACCTGTTGCCCTGGCTACCTAGCTGTTGCCTAGCGGTGTTCCACAACGGCACTGTTTTGTTTTGCGCAGCAACAATCTTAACATTAAATAGGCCTAAAGAAATGCCCCCGCCATGTGTGAATCATTTAAGTATATCCATATAATAAGCGGGTTAACTTTCGGCGAGTCGGTCGCTTTGTGGAATAGCAGCACTTCAGAGAGAACAAGACCCCTCCGCTCCGCGTCGGGGTCTTAAGATTCTCTCTGTCGTGCTGCTATTCCACGGTAGCGACCTTCTCGCCGAACGTTAACCCTTACATAATGTGTAAACATGCCTGTATTGTGATGGTTGTATTTGCATGTACAGTATGTGTATGTGGTGTTATACGTTACATATTCTCACTTGTATAACATGTAATCATGTCTGTATTACTGTGCCAGGTCCAGCTGCCAGGGATGAAGTGGGTGGATAACCACAAGGGAGTCTTCAATGTGGAGGTGACAGCGGTCTCATCTGTCCACACTCAGGTATGGCCTGCACTCAGACACACTATGGCTATGCACAACTGACTGTGATACAGGCGTAGCAGTTTATTTTAATGCTATAAACTAGGGGTGGGCGATAAGACAAATGTCATATCACGATTTGTAACCTAAAATCTTGATTACGATTTTTTATCACAATCTTCCATCTAAAAAATAAAAGCAACAAAAAAACAAAAACAGGCATGTTATAGACTTGCAATTTGTAATCAGCAATTCATTAAATGTAAACACACTGAAACTCAATGCAACATTGAAATACAATAATGTAAAGAATAAAAGTGAAGACAACAAGACTAAGTAAGTAGACATCACTCTGATACTGATTGTAAGCATTTGTGACTACAAGATGATCTATACGATTTCTCCACTTTGGCAGATTCGAGACGTTCTTGTACTCCATTCCGCGATTCACGATTTCATATCGTCATATTACCCACCCCTACTATAAACTCAGACTTATTTTTATTCTGTGCACACGCACAGGTACAAAAATACAGAGAGGCCAATTTTAAGCCACCAAGCTCAACGTGACTTATAGTGTGTACGATGGTGTGTGTGTGTGCTAGAGCATGACATGGGAGTGGATTTTCACTCCCGTCCCAGAAAAAAAAATCCCATCCCGTCCCGTCCCGGAGTGGAGTAAAAGAAACAAATCCCATCCCGTCCCGTCCTGAAAAGAATGTCTCCCAATCCTGCCCACTCCCACTCAAAATCAACCCCACTCCCGTTTCATAGGCTTTTTTAATGAAAAAATAAGCAAGCATTCCCGCTGTCATTCATTTTTATTCCCGCTCCTGCCCGCTCCCATTCATCTTTATTCCCGCTCCTGCCCGCTCCCGTTCATCTTTAAAATTTTGACTCCCATCCCGCGGGAATCCCGCAGGACACGCGGGACCCACGGGAATTCCTGAAAAATGTCATTCTCTAGTGTGTGCATGTATGTGTGTATCTGTGTGTGTGCGTGCGTGCGTGTTTCTAAGGAACCTTACCTGGACAAGTTCTTCACGCTGGTGTACGTGCTGGAGGAGTACTCGTTAATTCGTGTGTGTGTGTGTGTGTGTGTGTCTAAATGTATTCTCATTTGTGTATATGTGTTCCTCAGGACCCCCACCTGGATAAGTTCTTCACGCTAGTCTACGTGCTGGAGGAGTACTCGTTCCCGTTCAGGCTGAAGGACGTGATCATCAGCGAGGCCAACGTGGAGGCTGAGCTAAAGGCCAGCATGGCGGCCCTCAAGGGGGCGCTGCTGGACACCTGCGTCCGCTTTCTGCACCAGCTGCTCAGCAAGCTCATCCTGCTCATCGTGCACCCGCCCGTCATCGCCGGCCAGATCGGTGAGGCGGAGGGGGAGGTGGAGGCGGAGGGGGAGGGGGAGGTGGGAGGGGGAGGAGGAGGTGGGGTGTGGGGTATTTGTAGTGTCGTGTATGGGTTTATTTGTTGGTTGGTGGAGAGGACCACTTTGCAGTTTTTAGCTGGGATGCTGCTTGTTTGGGCAGTTATTTGGCATCAATAGTTAAGTCAAAGCAAGTTTAGGTTAAAAGCGCATTCAAAAGGTCAAAGTGTTGTACAGGGCGGTGTGGGGTGTTTGTAGTGTCATGGATGGGTTTGTTTGTTGGTAGAGCCACTTTGTCCGTTTGTTTTGAGCTGGGATGCTGCTTGTTTGGAAAGTTATCTGGGTAAAAGCAAGTTTAGTTTATAAAGCGCATTCAAAATGCCTTAGACAGTTCAAAGTGCTGTACAGAGATGCAGAAAAGAAGTAATATTTCACTTCACTTCTTGTTTTACATTTAATATGTTTTATAAATAATTAACATGGTATATACAGCATACATATTCTATATTATTATATTGACACGAAAACACATTTTAATCGACTTCTTACTATTTATGGTTCTCACTCTCTTTCTCTCTGTCTCTCTCTGCCTCTCTCTGCCCTGTACCCCGTGGCGTGTAGTGAACCTGGGCCGGGCTGCCTTCGAGGCCATGGCCCTGCTGGTCAACCAGATCCACAAGAACCTGGAGGGGAACCAGGACCACCACGGCCGCAACCACCTGCTGCTCTCCTACATCCACTACTCCTTCCACCTGCCCACCGCCGAGCCCATGTCGCCCCCCAATGGTAAAATACTGCAACTGCAACCAGGGCAGAGCTCGCCACAGGCTTGTATGGGGTTGGGATTAGATTATTATTTAGTGGAATGCTTTGTGGCCATCTGAATACCACATCTTATTCATCCTATTCATCTTGTATTTAGTCAATTTGTGCAAAAGTGCCCAACAGTACCATACAGTGCTATGAAAGCCTCTATTTTCCAACAGTTGTTCATGTCAAGAGCCTTTTTTTCACCTTCACTATAAACTCAGTGTTACTGCTTATCAGCTGTTTTTTTCCTCCACATGTTTCCCAGAGTGTCATCATTTACGATTAATCACTCAATAATGACATCCTATCCCCTTGTAAGGAGTTCAGAGGGTGGCAACACAGAGTTTCAGTCTGTGATGATGAAGTGTGACGTGTAAGTTTGAGAAAGGCCTCAAGCAGGTTAAGCAGGTGATTGCAGTGGCATGTGTTACACATACATGCCTGCTGTTTAACAATAGGATGGATTGTTTTAGTATTGTATGAGAAGTTGTTGCAGTTATTTTTTGAGAATGCACCAATGCTATTACTAACACTTTATTACAATTTATAAAGGCAGAACGGTTTTCTAATCTTGGCTTTTCAAAGGTCTTTTGCCTTTTCATTTTTTACATCATTCAATGAGTACCCAAGAGTGCAGTCACAATACAAGTACAGTAGAAGTTGAGAAGGCATATACAGTACTATATGATAATGTTATTAATAATATATAATATTATTAGGCCATCGGAAGATCTTATCAGCCACACCTGTGAATCTTAAAATAATATTTGTGTTGCGTCCATGAAAAAATAATCGTATCGGCCAACCTCAAGTCCTCCTCTCTTCATCTACCCATCTACCCCTTCTCCTCCTCTCCTCTCCTCTCCTCTCCTCTGCTCTCCTCTGCTCTCCTGTAGCGACCACTCCGACTTACGAGGTGCCCATCCAGTATGCCACCCTGTCCCGTGCCACGGCGCGCCCCACCAGCCTGCACCTGTCGCGCTCCAAGAGCATCAGCAACTCCAACCCCGACCTGGCCACCACCCCCACCCCCGACGAGGAGGTGCAGAGGATCATCGGCAGCAAGGTACACCCCCACTGCAAAGTCCTGTTAACCCCCAGTGGCCCAAATATCCAATGTCATCATCAAAGTACACCCCCACAGCAAAGACCTGTTAACCCCCAGTGGCCCAAATATCCACTATCATCAGCAAGATACACCCCCACAGCAAAGACCTGTTAACCCTCAATGCCCCAAATATCCACTGTCTTCAGGACCAAGGTACACCCCCACAGCAAAGACCTGTTAACCCCCTATTCTGTCCCGGCAATACTGGAGTATTCTTGACAGATAGCGAACAAAGAATTAAGACTCGAAGCGTGTTTCCAGTTTGTGAAGTTTAGTGAAGTCTTGCTGAATCTTAACAATTTTGTAAAACTGAAACAGAATCAAACATATAGGGTACATTTAGGAAATGAATGAATACAATCCACAGGATAAAATCTGTTTTCCTTTTACAGGTACTAAGGTAAGTATTTTCTTTATAGGTCTAGTCAGGAAAGTAGGCACTGATTGTCACAGGCTATGATAAAGATAGGGAAGCCCAAGTTAAATCAGCTAATCAGGCGAACTTTAACATTCTATTCAAGAAGACTAAAACACAGATAATTTAACAGGTAAGTATGTAAAATTATAGTAGGAATGTTTACATGTGAAATACAATGTATAAAATACGGCAAACAAGGCTTAACAAAGGTTAAGAGGCTGGACAATTTAGCTAAGCACCATAGCTAATGATCGGCGATTAGCACAATTCACACCTTTTAAATAGCGATCTCAGTAGAAACGAAATGTGGCATTTTTACCATTACTTTCAATGTTACAATAACATTTAAAACGTATTGCCAAGGTTTCTAGAAGAAACTTACTGATAGTTCCAGTCTTTGGATTGAAACAGAAGAATCAAACGAGGTAAGCATTTGCACAGCAACAGGATGGTTGGACAGGAAGTACGTTTTGTAAACAAAAGGAAATAAGAAATGATAGATGCAGTACCGAACATTAACAGTAGGTGGAACCTAAACCCACCCAATAACTGACTGGTCAGCACACTCCCCGCTTGGTATATAGTACTTGTATACCACTATTTAAGACAACATAGGTCATGGAAAATGGGTCTAAGGAACTCCTTAATTAGCTCTTGGCATAGAGTCTTAACTATGGCATAAAGAACTTTGCTTGACTGTCCCTTATCAAAACAATGTCACCTTCCTGAAGGCTGGGTTTATCTGAGGTCCACCTCCCTCACCGCTGAAGCCCGACCAGGCACCCCGCGGAGCAGCAACAGGAGCCGGCCGGTGACAGTGCAGTGCAGGAACTGAAGGAGGAGCCGGCCAATGACACCATAGCGCAGGAGCAGGAGCTGGCTGGTGACCCCGTGGAGCTGAAGCAGGCTGGAGACACCATGGCGCAGGAGCAGAAGATGGCTGGTGGCCCCGTGGAGCTGGAGCAGCCTGAAGACACCTTGCCGCAGGACCAGGAGCTGGCTGATGACCCCGTGGAGCTGGAGCAGGCTGGAGACACCAGGGCGCAGGAGCAGGAGCAGGAGCTAGCTGGTGACCCTGTGGAGATGGAGCAGCCTGGAGGCACCTTGGCGCAGGAGCAGGAGCTGGCTGACGACCCCGTGGAGCTGGAGCAGGCTGGAGACACCATGGCGCAGGAGCAGAAGATGGCTGGTGACCCTGTGGAGATGGAGCAGGCTGGAGACACCATGGCGCAGGAGCAGGAGGTGTCTGGTGACCCCGTGGAGCTGGAGCAGGCTGGAGATACCACAGTGCAGGAGCAGGAGCTAGCTGGTGACCCCATGGAGATGGAGCAGGCTGGAGACACCAGGGCGCAGGAGCAGAGGATGGCTGGTGACCCCGTGGAGCTGGAGCAGCCTGGAGACACCATGGCGCAGGAGCAGAAGCTGGCTGACGACCCCGTGGAGCTGGAGCAGGCTGGAGACACCATGGCGCAGGAGCAGGAGGTGGCTGGTGACCCCGTGGAGCTGGAGCAGGCTGGAGACACCATGGCGCAGGAGCAGGAGGTGGCTGGTGACTCCGTGGAGCTGGAGCAGGCTGGAGACACCACAGTGCAGGAGCAGCAGCTAGCTGGTGACCCCGTGGAGCTGGAGCAGCCTGGAGGCACCTTGGCGCAGGAGCAGGAGGTGGCTGGTGACCCGGTGGAGCTGGAGCAGGCTGGAGACACCACAGTGCAGGAGCAGAAGCCAGCTGGTGACCCCGTGGAGCTGGAGCAGCCTGGAGGCACCTTGGCGCAGGAGCAGGAGCTGGCTGGTGACCCCGTGGAGCTGGAGCAGGCTGGAGACACCAAGCCACGGGAGCAGAGGACGGTCGGCGACCCCATGGAGCTGGCTGGGGGCTGTGTGGAGCAGGGGCAGGAGCTGGCTGCGTGTTGCTGGAACTGGAGCTGCCCCTCCCAGAAGACGTGCTACAGCGCTTGTGTGCCTTCTCCCTGCCGTGGATGATGTTAGTGCATGGCTTCAGGAAGGAAGGGTGTGCATTACGAAGGACATGGGTCTTGTAAGTATTGACTTCCTCAGTCTTATGAGCGTCACCCAGACACAACTCCCCTACTATGACCCAGCCAAGATCAAGGCGCTGCGCATAAGGCAAGTGGTGTGGCCCATTACACAGCTCGCGTACCTTGTGCACGCTCAAGATATCGCGACCTAGTAGCAGAAGAATGGGTGCCGTGTTGTCAAGTGGAGGGATCTTGTCAGCCACTGGTCTGAGGTGAGGGAAGTATTGGGCGCACTCAGGTGTGGGGATCTCTGACCGGTCGCCAGGTAGGTATTCACACTCCAGCAACGTGGGCAATGTGACTTTGGTCTTCCCATCGAGAGATTCCACGATGATGTTAGTCGCTTTCCGTCCAGCAGTCTCCACTCTGCCCGAGCATGTTTTTAGCGTGTAAGGGGATGCCTTGCTGTTAATGCCCAACAGACTGAAGAACTCTGATTTCACTAAGGATCGATTGCTTTGGTCATCGAGTACAGCGTATACTTTGTGAAAAATGCTTGGATTATCAGCCTGTGAAACTTTGACCAGGCAGATCTTGGAACAGGATCTAGAATGGGGCGCGTCGCCACATATCTCTGTGCATTTGGAACTGACAACTGGGGGTGCTGTAACTCCACTCTCCCCGCTTTGCTCCCCACCATGCTCCCCGCTCTGGTCATTCCCCGGTGAGTGTTCAGCCTGTCCATAAGGTGACCACGGCGCTGGACCAGGATGCATAGCTGAGATGTGCATGTCGCTGTGACACTCTGTGCATTGCAGTGTGGTTTTGCAGTCTTTGGCGATATGCTTAGTGCTTGCACAACATCTGAAGCAGATTGAGTTCTCCTTTAGGTAGGCTTTCCTCTCATCCAGGTGCTTTAGTCGGAAGCTGGTGACCCCACTGATTGTCACAGGCTATGATAAAAATAGGGAAGCCCAAGTTAAATCAGCTAATCAGGCGAACTTTAACATTCTATTCAAGAAGACTAAAACACAGATAATTTAACAGGTAAGTATGTAAAATTATAGTAGGAATGTTTACATGTGAAATACAATGTATAAAATACGGCAAACAAGGCCTAACAAAGGTTAAGAGGCTGGACAATTTAGCTAAGCACCATAGCTAATGATCGGCGATTAGCACAATTCACACCTTTTAAATAGCGATCTCAGTAGAAACGAAATGTGGCATTTTTACCATTACTTTCAATGTTACAATAACATTTAAAACGTATTGCCAAGGTTTCTAGAAGAAACTTACTGATAGTTCCAGTCTTTGGATTGAAACAGAAGAATCAAACGAGGTAAGCATTTGCACAGCAACAGGATGGTTGGACAGGAAGTACGTTTTGTAAACAAAAGGAAATAAGAAATGATAGATGCAGTACCGAACATTAACAGTAGGTGGAACCTAAACCCACCCAATAACTGACTGGTCAGCACACTCCCCGCTTGGTATATAGTACTTGTATACCACTATTTAAGACAACATAGGTCATGGAAAATGGGTCTAAGGAACTCCTTAATTAGCTCTTGGCATAGAGTCTTAACTATGGCATAAAGAACTTTGCTTGACTGTCCCTTATCAAAACAATGTCACCTTCCTGAAGGCTGGGTTTATCTGAGGTCCACCTCCCTCACCGCTGAAGCCCGACCAGGCACCCCGCGGAGCAGCAACAGGAGCCGGCCGGTGACAGTGCAGTGCAGGAACTGAAGGAGGAGCCGGCCAATGACACCATAGCGCAGGAGCAGGAGCTGGCTGGTGACCCCGTGGAGCTGAAGCAGGCTGGAGACACCATGGCGCAGGAGCAGAAGATGGCTGGTGGCCCCGTGGAGCTGGAGCAGGCTGGAGACACCAGGGCGCAGGAGCAGAAGATGGCTGGTGACCCCGTGGAGCTGGAGGGAGACACCTCGGCGCAGGAGCAGGAGCAGGAGCAGGAGCAGGAGCTAGCTGGTGACCCTGTGGAGATGGAGCAGCCTGGAGGCACCTTGGCGCAGGAGCAGGAGCTGGCTGACGACCCCGTGGAGCTGGAGCAGGCTGGAGACACCATGGCGCAGGAGCAGAAGATGGCTGGTGACCCTGTGGAGATGGAGCAGGCTGGAGACACCATGGCGCAGGAGCAGGAGGTGTCTGGTGACCCCGTGGAGCTGGAGCAGGCTGGAGATACCACAGTGCAGGAGCAGGAGCTAGCTGGTGACCCCATGGAGATGGAGCAGGCTGGAGACACCAGGGCGCAGGAGCAGAGGATGGCTGGTGACCCCGTGGAGCTGGAGCAGCCTGGAGACACCATGGCGCAGGAGCAGAAGCTGGCTGAAGACCCCGTGGAGCTGGAGCAGGCTGGAGACACCATGGTGCAGGAGCAGAAGATGGCTGGTGACCCTGTGGAGATGGAGCAGGCTGGAGACACCATGGCGCAGGAGCAGGAGGTGGCTGGTGACTCCGTGGAGCTGGAGCAGGCTGGAGACACCACAGTGCAGGAGCAGCAGCTAGCTGGTGACCCCGTGGAGCTGGAGCAGCCTGGAGGCACCTTGGCGCAGGAGCAGGAGGTGGCTGGTGACCCGGTGGAGCTGGAGCAGGCTGGAGACACCACAGTGCAGGAGCAGAAGCCAGCTGGTGACCCCGTGGAGCTGGAGCAGCCTGGAGGCACCTTGGCGCAGGAGCAGGAGCTGGCTGGTGACCCCGTGGAGCTGGAGCAGGCTGGAGACACCAAGCCACGGGAGCAGAGGACGGTCGGCGACCCCATGGAGCTGGCTGGGGGCTGTGTGGAGCAGGGGCAGGAGCTGGCTGCGTGTTGCTGGAACTGGAGCTGCCCCTCCCAGAAGACGTGCTACAGCGCTTGTGTGCCTTCTCCCTGCCGTGGATGATGTTAGTGCATGGCTTCAGGAAGGAAGGGTGTGCATTACGAAGGACATGGGTCTTGTAAGTATTGACTTCCTCAGTCTTATGAGCGTCACCCAGACACAACTCCCCTACTATGACCCAGCCAAGATCAAGGCGCTGCGCATAAGGCAAGTGGTGTGGCCCATTACACAGCTCGCGTACCTTGTGCACGCTCAAGATATCGCGACCTAGTAGCAGAAGAATGGGTGCCGTGTTGTCAAGTGGAGGGATCTTGTCAGCCACTGGTCTGAGGTGAGGGAAGTATTGGGCGCACTCAGGTGTGGGGATCTCTGACCGGTCGCCAGGTAGGTATTCACACTCCAGCAACGTGGGCAATGTGACTTTGGTCTTCCCATCGAGAGATTCCACGATGATGTTAGTCGCTTTCCGTCCAGCAGTCTCCACTCTGCCCGAGCAT
Organism: Engraulis encrasicolus; assembly: GCF_034702125.1. Lineage (NCBI taxonomy): Eukaryota > Metazoa > Chordata > Actinopteri > Clupeiformes > Engraulidae > Engraulis > Engraulis encrasicolus. Next base: position 33,497,751 of record NC_085858.1, on the reverse strand, counting down.
GTTTTTAGCGTGTAAGGGGATGCCTTGCTGTTAATGCCCAACAGACTGAAGAACTCTGATTTCACTAAGGATCGATTGCTTTGGTCATCGAGTACAGCGTATACTTTGTGAAAAATGCTTGGATTATCAGCCTGTGAAACTTTGACCAGGCAGATCTTGGAACAGGATCTAGAATGGGGCGCGTCGCCACATATCTCTGTGCATTTGGAACTGACAACTGGGGGTGCTGTAACTCCACTCTCCCCGCTTTGCTCCCCACCATGCTCCCCGCTCTGGTCATTCCCCGGTGAGTGTTCAGCCTGTCCATAAGGTGACCACGGCGCTGGACCAGGATGCATAGCTGAGATGTGCATGTCGCTGTGACACTCTGTGCATTGCAGTGTGGTTTTGCAGTCTTTGGCGATATGCTTAGTGCTTGCACAACATCTGAAGCAGATTGAGTTCTCCTTTAGGTAGGCTTTCCTCTCATCCAGGTGCTTTAGTCGGAAGCCACGGCATTTTGTTAGCGGGTGCGGTTTGTGATGTATAGGGCATTCTTTGTCTGGTTCTGTCTTCAAAGACATGCCGTCCTGAGACGCCCCACCTGCGGCTGCGACGTCAGTCTTCTTAACTATTACTGCAGGTTTGTGGATGTGCTTTTGGTCTCTCTCACCTTTGGGTTGACTGGGGGTAGAGGAAAGGCTGAACGCGAAACTGGGATCATTGCGAGTCTTGGCCTGGGAACATACAAATTCAACAAAGTAGCTGAATGGCGGGAAAGGCACGTGATATCGCTCCTTGTATCTGGATCCCTGTGTCATCCATCGTTCTCGTAGTGAGAAGGGAAGCTTTTCAACGATAGGATTCACCCCTCTAGCTGTATCGAGATACATGAGTCCAGGTAGGAACCCCTCTGCCTTTGCACCTTGTAGCTCTTTCAACAAGTCGCCTAACTCTCTCAGCTTGTGTGTGTCGTTGTTGGAGATAACAGGAAAGGCATCCAGTCTTTTCATTAAGGCGTCTTCTATCACCTCTGGGCTTCCATAAATTTCCTCCAAACGCTCCCATACCATCCACACACCACGCCTGGGATTATTTACATGCACCGCCCTAATCCTCATGGCCTGAGCTGACGACTGGGGCCCCAACCATTTGATCAGTAGGTTGAGCTCTTCCTACTCAGATAGGTTTAGCTCCTTTGTCGCAGCAATGAACGAGGCCTTCCATGCCCAGTAATTCTCTGGGCTGTCGTCAAAGGCAAGGAGCCCTGAGCTCACCATCTCTCTTCTCATGAGATACTGGGCCAAGACATGGGTTTGTGGGTTTTGAGGTGAGCATTTGTTACCCTGGTTGGGATGTAAGGCTGGGGGGTTAGGTTCTGTGTCTTTCCTTTTAATGTCTGGAGGAACAGGTGAATTTTCCTGCTTTGGAAAAAATGTCTTTGGAGCAGAATGAGCAGCATGGCGACCAGTAGTTGTGCCTCTGAGTTCATTTTCCTCTACGAAAGATTCGTACAGTGAATCTTGGTCTTTGTGGCTGGGGGGTCGAAAGGTCACTGGTGCATGCGGAGCAATTAAGTGCTGTGGGCTAGGGGCTGATGGCGATCGTGGTGGATGGGCATCGAATGGCTGAGTTTCGACATAGTCTTCTGTGCGTGTCATTGGATCATAAAGAGCTAGATCCTGTAACTCAACAAGATCGTTGTTTTGTCTTTGTTCGAGCTCTGCTGCTGCTTCTTCATAGACAGCTGCCTCTGTTGATGCTGCAGCTGCTTCTTTCTCTTGCTCTAACACATGAAGACGTGCATCGATTTCAGCCCTTTCTCTCATCATCGCTGCCTCCTTTTCAGCCCTTTCTCTTATCATTGCTGCCTCCTTCTCTTCAAATGATACCTTAGTTTTAGCTGCTTCAGCCTTAGCCCTGGCTCTTGTTGCAGCAATGCTGGATGATGTCCTGGTTGATGATCTGGAGGATTTGTGTGAAGTTGAACCTGAGGCATGAGATCTTGTCTCCAACTGAGACTGACCTTCCTCTTGACCCAGTTGGCTCATCTTGTATGCTTCTGCTGTGCTGTTCACTGTTGTTCAACTGCTTATCCTTTTAGAGTGGTTATCATTTTACTATTCTGTCCCGGCAATACTGGAGTATTCTTGACAGATAGCGAACAAAGAATTAAGACTCGAAGTGTGTTTCCAGTTTGTGAGGTTTAGTGAAGTCTTGCTGAATCTTAACAATTTTGTAAAACTGAAACAGAATCAAACATATAGGGTACATTTAGGAAATGAATGAATACAATCCACAGGATAAAATCTGTTTTCCTTTTACAGGTACTAAGGTAAGTATTTTCTTTATAGGTCTAGTCAGGAAAGTAGGCACTGATTGTCACAGGCTATGATAAAGATAGGGAAGCCCAAGTTAAATCAGCTAATCAGGCGAACTTTAACATTCTATTCAAGAAGACTAAAACACAGATAATTTAACAGGTAAGTATGTAAAATTATAGTAGGAATGTTTACATGTGAAATACAATGTATAAAATACGGCAAACAAGGCCTAACAAAGGTTAAGAGGCTGGACAATTTAGCTAAGCACCATAGCTAATGATCGGCGATTAGCACAATTCACACCTTTTAAATAGCGATCTCAGTAGAAACGAAATGTGGCATTTTTACCATTACTTTCAATGTTACAATAACATTTAAAACGTATTGCCAAGGTTTCTAGAAGAAACTTACTGATAGTTCCAGTCTTTGGATTGAAACAGAAGAATCAAACGAGGTAAGCATTTGCACAGCAACAGGATGGTTGGACAGGAAGTACGTTTTGTAAACAAAAGGAAATAAGAAATGATAGATGCAGTACCGAACATTAACAGTAGGTGGAACCTAAACCCACCCAATAACTGACTGATCAGCACACCCCCAGTGGCCCAAATATCCACCATCATCATCAAAGTACACCCCCACAGCAAAGACCTGTTAACCCTCAATGCCCCAAATATCCAATGTCTTCGGCAGCAAGGCACACCCCCACAGCAAAGTCCTATGATCCCCCAGTGGCCCATAGTATAGCCCCGTATTCTCAATGCCCCTAATATCCACTGTCTTCAGGACCAAGGTACACCCCCACTGCATAGCCTTGTTAGCCCTCAATGCCCCACTATCATCAGCAAGGTACACCACCACAGTAGTAGTAGCCCCGTATCCACTGTGGCCCAGTGCTCCTGTGTAGTGGGATTTCACAAAAGGGCCAATGTCGTTTTTTGGGGCTCAGATGGTACAACCACAGCTAATGCCTAGAAATGAATTAGTACCGGTAATTGGTAATTGATGCACTGCAATGAATATGCTTTTTAGATAATCCTCTTTTTAGATGATCCACTAAAAACAAAAAAAATCTTTAGCTGCTGTTGCACCACCCTCACGTGTACTACTACTAAAACATCATTGACCCAAAACTGAATGTGCCAAATTGTAGGCTTTATTATTTCTTGGAGGAGATGCAGATGATCATGGTCAACAAGGCACTGGGCAAGTTTTATATGCCAAAGCTTGCAAATGAAACTTGCTGAAAAGATTTTACTGAGCAAGGACCAAGCCGTGAACCCCTAATGGCTGACCATGTTGTACCAATACTGTATCAACTCTGAACCAACTTACTTCTCTAATCGAACCAGAGTTATTTTATGATTGTAATGTATAAGGGAAGAAATGAAAATAAAGTCTGCACACCAAGCTCCTGTTTCTGTTATTTTAAAGGGACACTGTGCAGGAAATGGTCAAAAAAGGTACTGCAACTATGTTGCTCATTGAAACTGGGCTGCCTATTGCCAAATTTGATCTTTACATGAAAGTTTACAAAGTTATTAACTAATATTTTCTAGTATGGTCCAAGTACAATGATTTTTGCAGCTAAAAATGGCTATTTCTGGAAATTCAAAATAGCGGACCATGGAGAAGATCCCCCTTTTCATGTATGAAAAGTGCAATTTTTCCAGTCATAATGAATACTTAGAATTTGATGGTGGTGGTATGTATTCATGAAAAAGGTAACATTAGTGAATGGGCAGCATGAATTCTGGAAATAAACAACTAAAAAGTTCACACAGTGTACCTTTAATGTGACGTTTCCTAACTCTGAAGGGCAGGATGCCTGAAACTTCACATTAACATAACAGAAACAGGGGCTTGGTGTGCAGACTTAATTTTAATTTGTTCATGTGACTGTGCTAGTCCTGCAGCCAAAACTTTGTTGAGACGGCTGTGCGTGTTTTTTTCTTTGTTATACTAGTTGTAATGTATATGGGCTCGTTTGCAGTGAAGCAGTCCTGCTACCTCCTTGGAGGACTGCAGTCACAGTTCACCAACTGGGAAGATATTATACCGCACTGACCATCAATAGATGCCCGGCACGAAAAGGCTGAAGGTCTTTGAGTAAACTGTCAAACCTCACTGTAAACTGCACATTAAAATCCTTTGAGCAAGTTTTATATGCCAACCCTTGCAAATGAAACTCGCTCAAAAGGTTTTACTGAGCAAGGACCAAGAAATTAACCCCCAATCACACACAATGTTGCACCAATGATGTTCACATTCTGAACTAACTAAACTTACTTCCCATCATAGGACCAGTGTTATATTATGATGATGGTAATGTGTAAGGGACCATCTACAATGAGGCAGTCAGTATCCTGTATTAAACTACTGAAGAATGAAACAGGAACGTACCTGTATGGGAGTCTGACTCCTACCAGATCTGATTTAGGACAACAATTTATTGATTTCATTTCAAATGTTACTGAGTTTTCAAAAATATGCATCTGCCACATGCTTGAAGGGTTTTTTTTGTGTGTGCACTGCAATAACAACAATATGGCTGTACAGCTAGAGCAGTCTTCATATAGTTAAGCCACAAAGAGCGACTGACAGTTAAATAGCCGGCGTTGTAGTCCCCAAGTTTTAAGTTTCAAGCCCAAGGCCAAAAAAGGAAGTGGATCGCATTTTTGGGAGGCTTCTGTGACGCGTTTTGTTTGGCTACCAGTCATGCTGTAACTGTTAAAACAAAACTTTGGACTTGCTGGCTGCGACAGTGAACAGTGCAAAGGTTCTTTCAGCAGGAAAAAAGATTTTGCTTGCCAAAGAGCAGGGCATACAATATTTCCTGCCCGGTTATATTCGCTAATACTATGTCGCTCTCAGATGTGTCTCGTAACTGTACATAAGAAAAGTATCCAGAGTGGTAGTGTCCATATTCAATGCTGGTCCCTGTTTTAATGATGATCTGCGAACGTAATTTTTAACACAGATTTATCCTCAGAAACAAAACAAAAACATACAAATGGAGATCCAGCATACTGCAAAAAAGATAATTATCTCTGTGTCTTATGTTGGCTGGCCCGCCCACCCTGATTTTACTGCTGCTGCTTATAGCTTTACTTCCTGTTTGACCATGGCGAGGCTTCCTGTCCTGTGATGCGTTTCCTGTTTCTCCTCTTAAGGCCTTCCCGTGCTCTCCACTGAAGTCTTGTCGATCTGCAGAGGATCTCGATCTCTCTTGATGTCTTTGATTGCCAAATAGTTTTCATGTTCCTTTGTATGCGAATGTGCATTCCTGTGCAAAAGGGGGCGCTAGAGCCTTTGCCAATGATGCTTCTCTGCTGTCTACTTGTGTGTGTCCCTCCTACCCCGTCTCCCCCCTTTGTCTCTCCCTCCACTGTGATGACTCCCTCGTTTCTCCCGATGTCCACCCTTTCATCGTGTCCCTCCTTCCCCCCCCCATCAACCCTCCCTCCCTCCCTGCCTCCCTACACCGTCTGTCTGTACCCCCTGTGGCCTGTGTGTGTCTGTGTGTATGTCTTTGTACCCTGTGTGTGTGGTCTGTGTGTGTGTGTGTGGTCCTCTGAGCAGGGGATTGACCGCTCTCATTCCTGGGTAAACTCTGCTTACGCTCCGGGCGGCTCCAGGTCCGTAATCCGCCGCAACCCCAACTCCAGCTGTGAGCTCAAGCAGGTGCCTACCATTGCCCTCTCCTTCCCTTCCCTTCCCGCCGACCGCTTTCCTTTTAGACCTCTACTACTCCCACCCTACTGTTCCTTACCCTGTACACAGACACACGCACACCCACAGACACAAATGCGCACGCACGCACGCACGCACACACACACACACGCGCGCGCATTCACACACACGGCTATTATTATTATTATTATTTCTACACACACATGCATACACACACACGCACATGCACACACACATGCACACACATCCCTCCCCGTGTCCTTCCCCTTGCCTACACTCCGCCCCACCCTGAGGGGGTTTGTATGTGTTGTATGAGGTAAGCCAAGGTATCACCTCTTCCTCTTATTCGTCCCTCTTATTCATCCCCATCTTCATCATCATCTTCCTCATCGGCCGACCCTTTTTCTTCCTCCTCTTTGCCTTCGCCCATCCTTCTCCGCCATCTTGCCTTAGTTTGTGTCTCCTTTTTTACTTGGGGTTTATTTTTTTCCACTTGCTTATGTGGGTTATGTTGCTTATGCGGTCTTTCTGCTGCTCAGTCTATACGATCAGCCCGTCTGCTTTTCTCCCATGATGCTCTCTGTCTGTTGCGCTCTGGTAGTCCTACGGTTGAGGTGACGCATCAAAAGCAGCCGAGCATATGGAGATGCTCTCTCTCACTTGGGGATACCCACAGGGTGACTTTCCCATTTACAGGGAAGGAGCCCTCAATGGACATCTACATTATTCCTTTGGATGC